>NC_041363.1:441912-614412 GCF_900634415.1 Cottoperca gobio
GGGGCCCCCGTCTGGAGCCAGGCCCAGAGGGAGGGCCCGACAGCGAGCGCCTGGTGGCTGGGTTTGCCACGGAGCCCGGTCGGGCACAGCCCGAAGAAGCTACGTGGTGCCTCCCATCCATCCATCCTGTGGGCCCACCACTCATGGGAAAGACCGCTGGAGCTAGTCATGGAATGGCCATAACAAACACCATGTTCGAACATAAGGATGCTCATAAGTGCACGTGGTACCAGAGCACCCTAGGCCAAAGGTCAATGATCGATTTTATAATCGTATCATCTGATCTGAGGTCGCATGTTTTGGACACTCGGGTGAAGAGAGGGGCGGAGCTGTCGACTGTTCACCATCTGGTGGTGAGTTGGATCAAGGGGTGGGGAGACTCTGGACAGACCTGGTAAACCCAAACGGGTAGTGCGGGGGAACTGGGAACGTCTGGAGGAAGCCCCTGTCCTGGGGATCTTTAACTCACACCTCTGGCGGAGCTTTTCAGACATCCCTGTGGAGGTTGGGGGCATTGAACCTGAGTGGGCGATGTTCAAAACCTCTATTGCTGAAGCTGCGATGATGAGCTGTGGTCTCAAGGTCTTAGGTGCCTCAAGGGGCGGTAACCCTTGAACACCGTGGTGGACCCCGGTGGTCAGGGAAGCCGTCCGACTGAAGAAGGAGTCCTTCCGGGTTACGTTATCCGGGGGGACTCCGGAAACAGTTGCAGGGTATCGAAGGATTAGAAGGGCGGCAGCTTCTGCCGTGTCAGAGGCAAAGCAGTGGGTGTGGGAGAAGTTCGGAGAAGCTATGGAGAAAGACTTTCGGTCGGCACCAAGGTGCTTCTGGAAAACCATCCGGCACCTCAGGAGGGGGAAGCGAGGAACCATCCAAGCTGTGTACAGCAAGGGTGGGACCCTGCTGACTACGACTGAGAAGGTTATTGGCCGGTGGAAGGAGCACTTTGAGGAACTCCTGAATCCGACTAACACGCCCTCTATGGTAGAGGCAGAGCTGGATCATCGTCAATTTCCCTGATGGAAGTCACTGAGGTAGTCAAACAACTCCACAGTGGCAAAGCCACAGGGGTTGATGAGATCCGTTCGCAAATGCTGAAGGCTTTGGGTGTTAAGGGGCTGTCTTGGTTGACACGCCTCGTCAACATTGCGTGGAAGTCTGGGACAGTGCCTAGGGTTTGGCAGACCGGGGTGGTGGTTCCCCTATTTAAAAAGGGGAACCAGAGAGTGTGTGCCAACTACAGGGGTATCAAACTTCTCAGCCTCCCCGGTAAAGTCTACTCCAAGGTGCTGGAAAGGAGGGTTCGGCCGGTAGTCGAACCTCTGATTGAAGAGGAACAATGCGGATTACATCCTGGTCGTGGAACAACAGACCAATTCTTCACTCTCACAAGGATCCTGGAGGGGGCCTGGGAGTACGCCCATCCAGTCTACATGTGTTTTGTGGATCTGGAGAAGGCGTATGACCGGGTCCCCCGGGTGATACTGTGGGAGGTGCTGCGGGAGTATGGGGTGAGGGGGTCACTTTTGAGGACCATCCAATCCCTGTACGCCCAAAGCGAGAGTTGTGTCCGGATACTCGGCAGTAAGTCGGACTCGTTTCCAAGTGAATGTTGGCCTCCGCCAGGGCTGCGCTTTATCACCAATCCTGTTCATGATTTTCATGGATAGGATATCGAGGCGTAGTCGTGGAGGAGAGGGGTTGCAGTTCGGTGACCTGAGGATCTCATCGCTGCTCTTTGCAGATGAGGTGGCCCTTATGGCATCATCGGTCTGTGACCTTCAACAGTCACTGGATCGGTTCGCAGCCGAGTGTGAAGCGGTTGGGATGAGGATCAGCACCTCAAAATCTGAGGTCATGGCTCTCAGCAGGAAACCGGTGGATTGCCTACTCCGGGTAGGGAATGAGCCATTACCCCAAGTGAAGGAGTTCAAGTACCTCGGGGTCTTGTTCGCGAATGAGGGGACGATGGAGCGAGAGATTGGCTGGAGAATCGGAGCAGCGGGGGTGGTATTACAGTCACTTTACCGCAACGTTGTGACGAAAAGAGAGCTGAGCCAGAAGGCAAAGCTCTCAATCTACCGGTCGATCTTCGTTCTTACCCTCACCTATGGTCATGAAGGCTGGGTCATGACCGAAAGAACGAGATCATGGGTACAAGCGGCCGAAATGGGTTTTCTCAGACGGGTGGCTGGCGTCTCCCTTAGAGATAGGGTGAGAAGCTCAGCCATCCGTGAGAGACTCGGAGTAGAGCCGCTGCTCCTTTACGTTGAAAGGAGCCAGTTGAGGTGGTTCGGGCATCTAGTAAGGATGCCAACTGGGCGCCTCCCTAGGGAGGTGTTCCAGGCACGTCCAGCTGGGAGGAGACCCCGGGGAAAACCCAGGACTCGGGGGAGAGATTATATCTCCTCACTGGCCTGGGAACGCCTCAGGATCCCCCAGTCGGAGCTGGAGGATGTGGCACGGAGAAGGGAAGTTTGGGGTTCCTTACTGGAGCTGCTGCCCCCACGACCCGATCCCAGATAAGCGGTAGACGATGGATGGATGGATATATATTTATATATAAGAATATATATTAATATATATTTATATAAATATATATTCTTATATATATATTTATACAAATATATATATATATATATATATTTATATATATAAATATATATATAGTTATACAAATATATTATATAATAATAATAATAATATTTATATATATATATATATATATATATATATATATATATATATATATATAAGAATATATAAATATATATATAACTATATATATATATTTATATATATAAATAAAAGCAAATTGCAATAGGAAAAAGCAATTTCTTAGTTTTGGCTGGTAAAAGAAATGTTGCAGAAAGTAGATTTTGGACCTGCAGACAGTTAATGACCCAAACTTGTTTTGTTTGTTATAATAAGATAAAAAGCATAAACACTGAAGAGTTATGTTGATTATTTCAAGTATAATTTTTACTTAAAAAGATTGAAAACAAAACGGAAATTAAGAAATAGAAAAGTCTGTTCAGGAACGTCTTCCCTGTGAACACTGTTGGAGTTATTTAAATAAAGGTTGGAGCCTCTTCAGGGTGGAGGACTCTCACAGGAACTTTGAGTTCTGCTTTAATCCCTGAACTGGAACAGGCTCCTTTTCCATCCTGTAGTCGGCAGAAATAAAGTTTTGACGGGATAGAATATAAAAAGTATTTCCTTTCCTAACGGTAACAATTCTCAGACATCTGTAATGGAACATAAACATGGGGAAATCAATACGTTTGCTCCGATGATGCTGCGCTCAGTAACGTACAGAAGCTTGTTCCTGCAGAGCTTTGAATGACTCTAATCAACTTCACATTGATTTTACACTCACGGGCGAAGCTATAGGTCGTGCAACGACATTACACTGGTATAAAAACAAGGACCACACACACACACACACACACACACACACACACACACACACACACACATCATCGCTCAGCTAGTTCAGTGTGAGTGTGATCAGTCTGGAGGACGTCGGGTAACTTTGGTGTTATATTGAGTTAACTTTATTAACTGGTTTAGTCATAACAAGAACTTAACTTTTAATAATACATTAAATGCACTGGTTGTAGTTTAGTTGATTTTACTAAAGTCCAAATGTTCCGTCAGTAAAATCAAATATCTTTGTAATAAACTGCTTTATCTGGATACTGACATTAAATCCAAGTTATGATAATGTTGAAATGAACTAATACATCTTAATGTTTTTCATTATATCCAGAACAACTAATTTTAGTGGGATTTGTTGACATAACTGGAAGTAAATCCAAGAAATAGTAGTTTGTGTTTCCTGGTTTGTGTGATTCATCCTGTGCAGAGCTGCAGGTTTAAACTTCTCATCACTTCTCTAAAGCTTTGATCAGAGCGGTAATTAACGTAGACGCAGCTTTAAATCAAACAGTTTGACTTGTTCTGTCCCACATGAGAATATCTGACCCTCAGTGAGCCGGAGAGGCTGAAACACAGACTCTGATTGGAGACGAGTGTCACCTTCACCTGCTTCTTTCTTTTTCTCTAAAAAATGGATTCCGTTGCAACTTCTTTACTTTTCTTTAACATCTTTCTGTCTCTGATGTTCATCCTGCACTTCAGCGTCAAAGCTGAGAACTGAAGCTATGGACATAAAGAAACGAGCTTGTGCTGCTCAGATCTCAGATCAGCGGAGATGAAGTCAAACGTCGACGTGGACAGAAGTCTGGTGTGCAGAAGAGTATTACAGATGAGATACAGATGAGTGGAGGATTAATATTTATTCTGCATTTCAAGAATAAAATTCATATTTCAGTATTTCCACTAATACTAGAAGTTTGATTTATTGGCTGTATTCTTGAAACAGTTTTATTTCTACAACATTTTGAATGAAAATAAAACCTCTGATCTGTGTTGTCTTCTGTTTGACATCAACACTGAAAGTTCTACATCATTCTGGACATTTTGACTTTTATTTATTTATTTTGCATTTTGGAGAAAGAAATTGAAAAGTTGAGAATAAAGTGAACTTTCAGTTTGTGCTCTGACGCTGGAAGTTTGATTAATTCTCACAAGTGAAACGTTTATTCGCTACATTTCAAACAACAACTTCCTCCTGATCTTGTACCTAGCATTAATAACGAAGAAGTGGGAATCTGCAGACAGAAGTACGTAGCAGTTGGAGGTCTGACGGAGGCCTGACGGAGGTCTGATGGAGGTCTGACGGATGGAGGTCTGACGGAGGTCTGATGGAGGTCTGACGGATGGAGGTCTGACGGAGGTCTGATGGAGGTCTGACGGATGGAGGTCTGATGGAGGTCTGACGGATGGAGGTCTGACGGAGGCCTGACGGAGGTCTGACTGATGGAGGTCTGACGGAGGCCTGACGGAGGTCTAACGGAGGTCTGACGGAGGCCTGACGTTGACACACTGAAGCCTGAAGAGTCTGATCTGAACCTTGAATCAGAGAGTGTGGATCAGTGCTTCCTCCCAAAGCTCCCGGACATTTGTCTCTTTTCAATTTGCTCCTCGTGTTTCCTCGTCGTGAAGGTACAGATGGAGTCCCACAATAGTCGCCACGAAAACATGTCGTGTCTGAATTGTGTGCGGGACGCCGGGCGCCACGGACGACTTGTGTGTGTCGGTCTCTGTAGTCTCACGTCAGCGCCTCGGGGAGAACACACTTTGAACAAGATTGGCAATCTTTGATCCGTCCAGATGGAGCAGATAGCGAGGTCAGGGCTTCATATATCTTAAAGCCACATGAAGATGGGGAGGGCAGGAGCGCTGCATTCAGGGACCAATCAATACCAGGGTTTAATATGTCAATGATAAAAAAGCAAGCCATTCTTTTCAGCAGCAGCAGCTGTGTCTTTACTGAACACACCTTTATGTGCAGCTACACACCTCAGAGGAAGAAGCTCTCTTTACCTTCGAGGTCACTTTGTGAGTGAAACCTCACGTCCTGACCCGGCTCACTTCCCCCCCCTGGCTCAAAATTACCTGGCTGAGGGAGTGACTCCGGGCCAAATCTCAGGTGATGGATTCTCCATGAAAAAAAGGGGGGGGGGGGGCAGATTGTGATGGATGTGCAGCCAGCAGAGCCATTTCTCAGCTACGTCCGCCAGCTGGGCCGCCCGTGGTAATGGCCTCTACAGGACACTGCGGCGTGGAGCTTTTTATATTCGGAAAACAGAGAGGCTGTCATGCTCGCGCCAAAGTCAACATTTGAGTCACCTCTGTGAGACAGGAGAGATGTGCATCAGGAACACAGTCAAGGTGAGAGCCACACACAAACCGGATTATTTGTGGAATTAGTCATAAAAATCACCTCGAGTCTGAACATCTCTGAAACATCAGCGTGTTTTAAATACTCTGAGGATAACACACATCTTCTCTGTGTTGTTTCCACATGACGACTTAAAGAATCGGAAGTACGACTTCCCAACTTCGGGAAATGGGATCTTCCAAGAAGCACTTGAATGCACCGGTGGCGGAGGTCCACGCTCTCCGAGTGACGTTCAAGTTCAGTTCAGAGATTTTATGTCAGTGTTTGTTGTTGAGATGCATTCAGGTTGTTCAGACTCTGCAGACTTTAAACTGCATCTGTTTGATGATATTCTTTTAGAGGTTTTATGCAAAGTGGAACAAAAACACAACAGAGCCTCGTGTGTGTGTGTGTGTGTGTGTGTGTGTGTGTGTGTGTGTGTGTGTGTGTGTGTGTGTGTGTGTGTGTTTGTGTGCGTGCATGCGTGCGTGTGTGTAACGTGACTTAAAGTCGTGTGTGACTGAAGCAGAGCAGCCATTGATACGTGAAGCCTCAGGGAGCCGTCTTTAATCTTCTCTTCCTCTGCTGCGCTCATATATCATATATGACATGATATATATATATTTATAAAACGGACATGTCAAATCAAGCAATCTGATTGGTTCTTAGCCGTGGTATAATGAGCGTATATCACGGGTAGAATTGTAGTTACTTTTCACAACAAGTCAGTATCCCTCCGCGTCTGAGAGAAAGCTACACCGTTACAGCTGTTACATGACGTCCGTTAAGAAACAAACAAAGCTTTGCTCTGGAGGAGTGGATCCATCAGTGCCTATCTCCAGAGAAGAAACCCTCAAAGACCACGTGCAGAGCTACGTGCAGAGCAGCTGTTAGTGTTGTTGCATAGCAACCACCTCGCACTATGTTCTGTGTAGAAGGCAACGGAGGGACTATTTTATTTATAACATCATTATTTAACAATAAAAACTATTTAAATTGGAGTGTGTATTTTTCTTTCATATTGCCACACTTGGTTTTATAAAAGCAATAGCTCAGTTCAGACCGTGGTATATGGTCATTACATCACAGGTAAGAGGGTTGTACCACGCCCCTTACCTGTGATGTAATGACCATATACCACGGTCTGTCGTGATATATGGTCATTATATCACAGGTAAGAGGGTTGTACCACGCCCCTTACCTGTGATGTAATGACCATATACCACGGCCTGTCGTCAGCTATTGCTTAAATATATATTTAAAAAAATATATATATATATATATTTTAATATATATATTTTTTTTGTTTATATATATATATTTTTTTAATATATATATATATATTTTAATATATATATATATATATTTTAATATATATATATATATATATATATATATATATATATATATAATATATATATATATTAATATATATATATGTAAAATAAAGGCCTGTTCACTGTAAAGAGAGAGCGGATCGTGATTTTTGAAGTCATGTTTGACGCTTTCGGAGCAAGATTCCACAAAACAAAATGTTAATTTAATGCTGAAGTAAAGTGAACATGTGGTTAACAGGAGAGCAGGGAGAACATGTTCCCTTTATATTCAGTCACATTGATGTTCAGGACTAATGATCATAGACCTATATTCCCATATTCAGTATATAGATGTGTATCACATATCTTCTGCATCATACCCTAATATATAAAAACAGCCTTATTCTATAGTGTTTACTAATGAAATAATACTTCATACTAACAAACACAACTAATTGTAAAAGTAACTTCAAAGATCAGCTTGTGTTGAAAAATAAGTTTAAAACGTATGAAATATATTTCTGTCTTCTCCAGAGAATCCTTCCATTCAAACAGCTTATAAGAGGCTCTTATGCAACATATTCAGTTTCTCTAAGAAGTTTAAGCCATAAAGCGTTGAGGACTTGTGAACACCTATGAATCCCCCCCCCCCCAGATGTCCCTGCTCCTCCGTGCAGCTGCTCAGCTTTAAAGAAGCAATTAAAACAGGACGTTCTGGAGCTGCGCTGCGCTTCTCATATGTTGCCGCAGATAAGCTGCTCATACAGGAAGAATATTTTTCTAAGGAGGGAAAGAACCCGTAAACATGGAGAGTGTCACGTGATCGTCACTAACATCCAGCTGCCGGTCAAAGCAGAGAAGCTTTAATAAAGTGCTGAATGAGCTTCTGTTCAGTGAGACTCACTGTTCTGCTTTATTTATAACAAACAGAAGCTGCACACGCGCTTTTCTTATCGTTACATTAATTAGTGTTGGATTGTTTTCTGGAGATGAATGGTTATGGGATATGGATAGGTAGCTACACACACACACACGCACACACACATACACACACGCACACACGTACGCACACACACACACGCACACACACATACACACACGCACACACGCACGCACACACACACACACACGCACACACACACACACACACACACACACACACACACACACACACACACGAGGCTCTGTTGTGTTTTTGTTCCACTTTGTATAAAACCTCTAAAAGAATATCATCAAACAGATGCAGTTTAAAGTCTGCAGAGTCTGAACAACCTGAATGCATCTCAATAACAAACACTGACGTGAAATCTCTGAACTGAACTTGAACGTCACTCGGAGAGCGTGGACCTCCGCCACCGGTGCATTCAAGTGCTTCTTGGAAGATCCCATTTCCCGAAGTTGGGAAGTCGTACTTCCGATTCTTTAAGTCGTCATGTGGAAACAACACAGAGAAGATGTGACTCCTCTGTAACATCCAGCAGGAGACTCCTCTGTAACATCCAGCAGCAGGAGACTCCTCTGTAACATCCAGCAGCAGGAGACTCCTCTGTAACATCCAGCAGCAGGAGACTCCTCTGTAACATCCAGCAGGAGGAGACTCCTCTGTAACATCCAGCAGGAGGAGACTCCTCTGTAACATCCAGCAGGAGACTCCTCTGTAACATCCAGCAGGAGACTCCTCTGTAACATCCAGCAGGAGGAGACTCCTCTGTAACATCCAGCAGGAGACTCCTCTGTAACATCCAGCAGGAGACTCCTCTGTAACATCCAGCAGGAGACTCCTCTGTAACATCCAGCAGGAGGAGACTCCTCTGTAACATCCAGCAGCAGGAGACTCCTCTGTAACATCCAGCAGGAGACTCCTCTGTAACATCCAGCAGCAGGAGACTCCTCTGTAACATCCAGCAGGAGACTCCTCTGTAACATCCAGCAGGAGGAGACTCCTCTGTAACATCCAGCAGCAGGAGACTCCTCTGTAACATCCAGCAGGAGACTCCTCTGTAACATCCAGCAGGAGACTCCTCTGTAACATCCAGCAGGAGACTCCTCTGTAACATCCAGCAGGAGGAGACTCCTCTGTAACATCCAGCAGGAGACTCCTCTGTAACATCCAGCAGCAGGAGACTCCTCTGTAACATCCAGCAGGAGACTCCTCTGTAACATCCAGCAGCAGGAGACTCCTCTGTAACATCCAGCAGGAGACTCCTCTGTAACATCCAGCAGGAGACTCCTCTGTAACATCCAGCAGGAGACTCCTCTGTAACATCCAGCAGCAGGAGACTCCTCTGTAACATCCAGCAGGAGGAGACTCCTCTGTAACATCCAGCAGGAGACTCCTCTGTAACATCCAGCAGCAGGAGACTCCTCTGTAACATCCAGCAGGAGGAGACTCCTCTGTAACATCAAGCAGGAGGTGAGTCCTCTGTAACATCCAGCAGCAGGAGACTCCTCTGTAACATCCAGCAGGAGGTGACTCCTCTGTAACATCCAGCAGGAGGAGACTCCTCTGTAACCTCCAGCAGGAGACTCCTCTGTAACATCCAGCAGGAGGTGACTCCTCTGTAACATCCAGCAGGAGGTGACTCCTCTGTAACATCCAGCAGCAGGAGACTCCTCTGTAACCTCCAGCAGGAGACTCCTCTGTAACATCCAGCAGGAGGAGACCCCTCTGTAACATCCAGCAGGAGGAGACTCCTCTGTAACATCAAGCAGGAGGAGACTCCTCTGTAACATCCAGCAGGAGACTCCTCTGTAACATCCAGCAGGAGACTCTTCTGTAACATCCAGCAGGAGACTCCTCTGTAACATCCAGCAGGAGACTCCTCTGTAACATCCAGCAGGAGACATCCAGCAGGAGACTCCTCTGTAACATCCAGCAGGAGACTCCTCTGTAACATCCAGCAGGAGGAGACTCCTCTGTAACATCCAGCAGGAGGAGACTCCTCTGTAACATCCAGCAGGAGGAGACGCCTCTGTAACATCCAGCAGCAGGAGACTCCTCTGTAACATCCAGCAGGAGGAGACTCCTCTGTAACATCCAGCAGGAGGAGACTCCTCTGTAACATCCAGCAGGAGGAGACTCCTCTGTAACATCCGGCAGGAGGAAACCCCTCTGTAACATCCAGCAGGAGGAGACTCCT
Organism: Cottoperca gobio; assembly: GCF_900634415.1. Lineage (NCBI taxonomy): Eukaryota > Metazoa > Chordata > Actinopteri > Perciformes > Bovichtidae > Cottoperca > Cottoperca gobio. Next base: position 452,157 of record NC_041363.1, read on the forward strand.
CTGTAACATCCAGCAGGAGGAGACTCCTCTGTAACATCCAGCAGGAGGAGACTCCTCTGTAACATCCAGCAGGAGGAGACTCCTCTGTAACATCCAGCAGGAGACTCCTCTGTAACATCCAGCAGGAGGAGACTCCTCTGTAACATCCAGCAGGAGGAGACCCCTCTGTAACATCCAGCAGGAGACTCTTCTGTAACATCCAGCAGGAGACTCCTCTGTAACATCCAGCAGGAGACTCCTCTGTAACATCCAGCAGGAGACGCCTCTGTAACATCCAGCAGGAGACTCCTCTGTAACATCCAGCAGGAGGAGACTCCTCTGTAACATCCAGCAGGAGGAGACTCCTCTGTAACATCCAGCAGGAGACTCCTCTGTAACATGCAGCGGGAGGAGACTCCTCTGTAACATCCAGCAGGAGGAGACTCCTCTGTAACATCCAGCAGGAGGAGACGCCTCTGTAACATCCAGCAGCAGGAGACTCCTCTGTAACATCCAGCAGGAGACTCCTCTGTAACATCCAGCAGGAGGAGACTCCTCTGTAACATCCAGCAGCAGGAGACTCCTCTGTAACATCCAGCAGGAGACTCCTCTGTAACATCCAGCAGGAGGAGACTCCTCTGTAACATCCAGCAGGAGACTCCTCTGTAACATCCAGCAGGAGACTCCTCTGTAACATCCAGCAGGAGGAGACTCCTCTGTAACATCCAGCAGGAGGAGACTCCTCTGTAACATCCAGCAGGAGACTCCTCTGTAACATCCAGCAGGAGGAGACTCCTCTGTAACATCCAGCAGGAGACTCCTCTGTAACATCCAGCAGGAGGAGACTCCTCTGTAACACTAACTGCACTAGTGGATCAGTAGGTAGGTATGTGGGTGGGTAAGTATGAAGTTAGTTATATAGGTAGGTGGGTATAGTGGGTGGGGTAGGGTTAGGTGGGTATTGACACTTTTTTAAATACAAATGTTTGTGTTACAGCAGCAGGCTATGAAGTAATGCACAGGAGTAAACATACTTCGTAAATATATAAATATCAACACCATAAATAGAATATCTATAGAACATAGAAGCTACAATTATCTTCTTTTTCATATATTTAAATAAAGGTGTGCCGGGAGCAATATCTGCTCCTCCTGCTCGTTCAGATCGTCTCAGTGACGGAGAGCGCCGGTGAACGCGTGCCCCGTTTAGTTTTGGGTGCAATCACAGGTGATGGAGTCCGCCTGTGCAAACGTGCCATTTTCCTGTATGGGTGTTCAGACGCCACGTCTGTGTTTGTGTGGCGGCGCAGGCTTGTCAGATGATTAAATCGGAGCTGTCAGCTGTTGTTTAAAAAAGCATGATAATTGGACAAGGTGTCAGGACCCTACCTCAGCTTCTGTTTCTGCTTTCATTACTTATCTGTGTTCCCCTTTAGCATCTTTCTTCTTGCTTCACAGTTCCTCCACTAAAGGCAAACTCTGCACTGTTATGAAGGGCAACACTGTTCAAGGAGTTGTTGTTTTCTCACGGGAACATGTTGCCAGGAAACAACAAGTGCACACATGAATACATTTTGGACCTTGTGGCTCAATTGGTTGCCTGAGTGTTGTGTGTTTACCTGCACAGAGAGATTCCAGGTGGCTGTCGGAGGGAATATCATGCGACCGCCTGAAAAGACCTGGATTGATTTTGTTATTCAGTCTGAAACCAAGCAGAACCATTTTATCATTCCACCCAAGTGATTCATGAATAATCTAATTTCTCTCCGTGCTAATGTTCCCCCCCGACTCTCATAGGTCGTCCCACCTGTATTTTACCTACACAGTGGACTGCTTCCTGCACTTTCAACATAATGTCTGAACCAAGATTGTGGAAGAAATATTACCAAGTGCCTGGCCATCCATCATCAGGACTGCCCAGGCTCTGAAACACAGGCCAGCAATGAGTCCTATCTTGTATGTTAGACCTCATGCTTGTGTATTTATCACCTAAGCGGCTGCACAGCGTGATTCATTGAACAGCCTCGCTGATACAACCTGCTGACTGCGTCTCCTCTCTATCTATGATAACGCTGCACACAGAAGGACGTGCACTGTTTCTGTGGCTTGCTCTCTCCCATTGTTCTCATGCTTATGAAAGTGTGTTTGTATCATTGATGTGTTAGTGCGGCCACATCATAAGAGCAGCCTGAGGGAGGTGTCAGCAGGGGAGAAAGGTTTACAGACAGATGCCACGGAGGTATTTAGAAACTACTTTCTGCAGGCGAGTGTCCGGTTTGTTCTTCCTGTATTAATATACCTGCAGACTAATGCAGCAGAATGCATCATGTTTAAACCTCAAACACATCTGACCATTACAACACTATGAGACTGATCTGACGCGCAGGTTGTTGTGTTGGCAGTAAAGAGACGAGGTGTCCATGTGACACATTATTCTAACACACCAGACAAACATGATACAAGTAAAACACTAAAAACCACCAGAATAAATACGAATAAATAAGCTTTGCTTCAATAACAACATATGCTCAGTGTCAGCTGGTTCCTCTGACAGATGGAACATGAGCACCGCTGTACTCACACAACCAGCAGATGCAGAGCAACATTAGCATTAACTTTAACGTCATACAAACCGCTTTTTGACTCATTAGAAAATATTAATTCTTGTATCAATTATTAAATTCTGACGAGTGGAAATGTTAGTTGTAGATATCTGTAACTTAATTACTACTTTTACTAATAACTTCTATTCAAACTCAAGTAAAGATAGATTTTAACGTTTAACCAGTAATAGCAATAGTAGATACGAACACACTAGTTAAAACCAAAATACCAATAATGTCACCATCACCACCACCATCACCACCATCACCTCCGTTACCATCATCACCTCCATCACCACCATCACCACCATCACCTCCGTTACCATCATCACCTCCATCACCACCATCACCACCATCACCTACATCACCACCATCACCACCATCACCTCCGTTACCATCATCACCTCCATCACCACCATCACCACCATCACCTACATCACCACCATCACCACCATCACCACCATCACCTCCGTTACCATCATCACCTCCATCACCACCATCACCTACATCACCACCATCACCACCATCACCTCCGTTACCATCATCACCTCCATCACCACCATCACCTCCATCACCACCATCACCACCATCACCTCCATCACCACCATCACCTACATCACCACCATCACCACCATCACCTCCATCACCATCATCACCACCATCACCACCATCACCTCCGTTACCACCATCACCACCATCACCTCCATCACCACCATCACCTCCATCACCACCATCACCACCATCACCTCCGTCACCACCATCACCACCATCACCTCCATCACCACCATCACCACCATCACCACCATCACCTCCATCACCACCATCACCTCCATCACCACCATCACCACCATCACCTCCGTCACCACCATCACCACCATCACCTCCATCACCACCATCACCTCCATCACCACCATCACCACCATCACCTCCATCACCACCATCACCTCCATCACCACCATCACCTCCATCACCACCATCACCTCCATCACCTCACCATCATCACCACCATCACCTCCATCACCACCATCACCTCCATCACCTCCATCACCACCATCACCACCATCACCACCATCACCTCCATCACCTCCATCACCACCATCACCTCCATCACCACCATCACCTCCATCACCTCACAGCTTCTGTCTTACAGCAGATAGACAGTGGGACGTTCTCTGATATTTCTTTATTGTTTGCAGAGACGTTGGTGAAACATCAGAGTGAAAGTGACGGGCCGTGCCCTCCTGGTCCTGGTCCTGGTCCTGGTCCCCAGTGGAAAGGACTCCCATGTTTCTCCACATAAACTCTCCTCCTTCAGTTCCTGTTGATCAGAACAGCTTGTCTGAGTCCGTGGCAGGAGTCCACTTACCGCCCAGTGAGATGCAGTATGATCTGCACAGCGTCTCTGCACCGAGGCTGCAGGACAGAAGCTGTTTCACCGCTTGTTGACTATCAGGCGTCTGACGGAGTTATTACAACACCGAGCTTCTGCGGACTCGCCTCGGCTACTTTCCTCCCGAGTTCATTACGCACACAATCTGTGACAGAGTACATTAGTTCTCCGCACTGTACAGCTGCCAACCCCGCTAATCTAATAGTAATGTATAAATTCCTTCTGGCAGGCCAATAAAACTCAGATTAGTTTCTGGGCAAAGGTACACTCGTGCAGCCGCAGACGGACGTGTGAAGAGACATTAGCATATCATGAGCAGAGGCTCTCTGGAGACGGAGACGCTCAGTGCTTCCTGTCCCCTCGCCGTCTCCACTACCAGCGATACACGGGACGCACTGATTTGGTTAACAACTACTTGATTTAATACATGCTCCGCAGGACTCAGATGTCTTCCGGATTTATCAGCATTGCATGCGGTGGGAGAAAAAAACCGAAGGTGTCAAATGGATTATGTAAATTATTGCTGCTTTTGTTTTTAAGTTGTTTTACCCACAAAACTTTATTATCTGTTTTTTTTAGGAGACAGTGATAAAGACAAACAATGCTTTGCAGGCTGGAATTGAATTAAATGAAAATGGGACAGAAGTTTTGCTCTTCTGCATTATTCATGAGGGAGTGTTTTATTATTGTGCTGAAATGAATATACTGCTTTCTTCTAAGGGTTAGTAGTCGGGCGTTAACTGTTTGAAGCGATCATGGGAAAGTTAATCATTTCAACACAGAGATGCTTTGCTCCTGTGTAATACTATCAGCCCCCCCTGTGCGGGAGGCTTATTTTCCAAATCATGATGGCACATACAGTAAGCATATAAAGATAATCTGCGTATATTGTCCTCTGTGTGTCGGAGGGTCACCTTCTCCGAGGGGGCGGTGGGAGCAGAATGATGTTTTGTGGGCCGGCTAACACTAAACTGCTTCTCCAAGGTCCCTCATACCTACTTTCAGCCATTATTTCCACTATTATTAAACGGCCAGCCTCAAGGCCTGCTCTATATTCATGACATGAACGCTGTTCATACCTAATATTTGTGAATAGTTCTCGGCGTGTTCCAGTAAACAGCGGAGCCGCACGGCCACTTTATTGATCTCCACGCAATAAAAGCAGCACGAAACCACCTCTGGAAATGAGATTTTTTTACTACAGAAATATGGTGGCTGAAATTGCATTACCTTAACACATTCATAACGCTTTCTTTCTTAAACAAAGTTAGAAATTAAATCCCAGTCCTGCGGGTGTTGCTATTTTTATACTCGTCGCTACAGCTGCGATCAACAAAAGCATCTTTAGTAAGTAAAGAGACGTTTGTGTCCTGCTCGCTCAGGTTTCTTTATAAAGAGATGCATTCCATGAAATGGCTTTCTGATCAAATATAATGTTGGTTTCTTTTTGCAGACTGACAATCAGTCTCCACCTTTCCCCATTGCTTCAGACTGTGGACGTAATATTGCAGGAGTATAAAATGATAACCATTTCTTTCCCGCTGGGGAGGAAAATGTCCATCGATATGGTCCAGTAGTTTCCATCACATCATCCATGGTGTCATCTTCCTGCTGATGTGGATACTGCCTCAATCAAATGTATTTTGTACTCGTGCACTCACGCTGAGAGTGTGCATTTGTATTCATGCATATTCAATGCAAAGGGAAGCTTCTGGTGCTCCTGTAATATAATGTATGATTACCTTCCACTGTGTGGTGATCGTTTCACAACGACTGCTGGTAAATTGTCCTCATGAGCTATTTTAATGTGGTGATACATGCATAATTAGGACATCTTGGAGAAGCATTCTTCCTCTGTAGACCACCACAATCATCATATTATACTGTGTAATTTTCATATTTGCATATTCCTCTGGCATTTCAGCAAGAAGACGGAGTGACAGAATCCTGCAGGGACACTTTGACAGAGAGCCGTCTTCTCCCTAAATCGAGATTGAACCTATAACCTGACATCCTTCAGAGAACACAGGCCTGCAGAGACTCACCTGCAGAGACTCACCTGCAGAGACTCACCTGCAGAGACTCACCTGCAGAGACCTGCAGAGACTCAGAGACAGCTGCAGAGACTCAACAGCAGAGACCTGCAGAGACACCTGCAGAGACTAACCTGCAGAGACTCAGAGAAACCTGCAGAGACTCACCTGCATAGACTCACCTGCATAGACTCAGAGAAACCTGCAGAGACCTGCAGAGACACCTGCAGAGACTAACCTGCAGAGACTCAGAGAAACCTGCAGAGACTCAGAGACACCTGCAGAGACTAACCTGCAGAGACTCAGAGAAACCTGCAGAGACTCAGAGACACCTGCAGAGACTCACCTGCATAGACTCAGAGACAAACAGAAGCATTGCACCAGACTCATGGTCGGGAGGATCTCTGGCTTTCATCAAACAATCACAACTATTATTGAATCTCTTCCAAATCTTGTGCTTCCCATTAATTACATTGGTCAACGTCGAGGAGATCATCAGGAGTTATTGGTTGTACCACAGAAATACTGAGCGTGTCAACACAAAGATGTTTATAGTTCATATGATGTTGGTTGTGTTGAGACATTTTGTTCATGTTTCAACATTCAGAATTGTTGAGGAAAAATATGTTTTATGTGTTTATTACTTTATTACTTATTACTCAATACTTGCATCCATTATTATAGTTTATTGACCTACATCACCTTTTAGCTTAGGTTGTACAGATTTTAGGGTTATGAAGAATTTGAAGATCCTCCAAGAAGTGACGTCACAATAAGCAGAAACACTGATGGAGGTTCTGGTGGAGGAAAATATATACATTATAGAAAGGTTAATCCGGAGAAACAAATAAAACCTAATATTGTTTTTGCTCTGTAAATATGCACTTTAATTCTACATGTTCCTCTCCAGCAGCATCTGCAGAGAGCCGAGGCGCTGAACTCCTCCTGAGGGACATTACTATTGATAACCCAGTTACGAATCATTTAATACCATTACAGTCCTTCTACCCCTGTGCCTCGTGGAAATATCACTCCTACCCCGATGTCCCACGCTGCGAGAGATTATCAAGGGTGATGATGCAGCAGAACGGCAGAAGATCTGTCAAGTTAATAAAAGGAGCTCCGGGGAGAGCTATTTCAAGACATCATTCAAGTGCGTTTAAAGTAAGTGAGAGTTGGCGGAGGCCGCGGCAGTTGTGCACAGAGTCGGCTGCAGAGAAGGTAAATCTGACAGTTGCTGACTGATATTGGTCACAGTTGATGCTTGAACTGAAGTAATGTCTGTCGGATTACTTTGTGGAGGATTGGAGAGTTTATCTGACAAACAGCGCATGTTGGTGTATTTGTGGTTTTAGTTTTCTGCGATGAGCAACCGATTAGAGAAGATGACGCAGCGCACGACATCATAATGTAAAGAAGAATAGTTAACTTCTAAGTGATGCTTCATTCCAGCTCACATCTGCAGAAATCTGAGAATCAAATTATACATGGCATCTAAAAATAGGAAAGAGTTCGAACCTTTATTGTTTATTCTTTATTTTCTATCTCTTAAAACTTAAATAACTGTATTCACATCTTTTCTTATTCGGTTCCAATAGTCAGTAGATCTCCTGCTAGATGTTACAGATGAGTCTCCTGCTGCTGGATGTTACAGAGGAGTCTCTTGCTGGATGTTACAGAGGATTATCCTGCTGGATGTTACAGAGGAGTCTTCTCCTGCTGGATGTTACAGAGGAGTTTCCTCCTGCTGGATGTTACAGAGGAGTCTCTTGCTGGATGTTACAGAGGATTATCCTGCTGGATGTTACAGAGGTGTCTCCTGCTGCTGGATGTTAAAAAGGATTCTCCTGCTGGATGTTACAGAGGAGTCTCCTGCTGGATGCTACAGAGGAGTCTCCTGCTGGATGTTATAGAGGACTCTTCTGCTGCTGGATGTTACAGAGGAGTCTCCTGCTGCTGGATGTTACAGAGGAGTCTCCTGCTGGATGTTACAGAGGACTCTTCTGCTGCTGGATGTTACAGAGGAGTCTCCTCCTGCTGGATGTTACAGAGGAGTCTCCTGCTGCTGCATGTTACAGAGGAGTCTCTTGCTGGATGTTACAGAGGAGTATCCTGTTGCTGGATGTTACAGATGAGTCTCCTCCTGCTGGATGTTACAAATGAGTCTCCTGCTGCTGGATGTTACAGAGGAGTCTCCTGCTGGATGTTACAGAGGAGTCTCCTGCTGCTGGATGTTACAGAGGAGTCTCCTCCTGCTGGATGTTACAGAGGAGTCTCCTGCTGCTGGATGTTACAGAGGAGTCTCCTCCTGCTGGATGTTACAGAGGAGTCTCCTGCTGGATGTTACAGAGAAGTCTCCTGCTGGATGTTACAGAGGACTCTTCTGCTGCTGGATGTTACAGAGGAGTCTCCTCCTGCTGGATGTTACAGAGGAGTCTCCTCCTGCTGGATGTTACAGAGGGGTCTCCTGCTGGATGTTACAGAGGAGTCTCCTGCTGGATGTTACAGAGGAGTCTCCTCCTGCTGGATGTTACAGAGGACTCTCCTGCTGCTGGATGTTACAGAGGACTCTCCTCCTGCTGGATGTTACAGAGGAGTCTCCTGCTGGATGTTACAGAGGAGTCTCCTCCTGCTGGATGTTACAGAGGACTCTCCTGCTGCTGGATGTTACAGATGAGTCTCCTCCTGCTAGATGTTACAGAGGAGTCTCCTCCTGCTGAATTTCACAGAGAATTCTCCTGCTGGATGTTACAGAGGAGTCTCCTCCTGCTAGATGTTACATAGGAGTCTCCTCCTGCTGGATTTCACGGAGAATTCTCCTGCTGGATGTTACAGAGGAATCTCCTGCTGGATGTTACAGAGGAGTCTCTTGTTGGATGTTACAGAGGAGTCTCTTGCTGGATGTTACAGAGGAGTCTCTTGCTGGATGTTACAGAGGAATCTCCTGCTGGATGTTACAGAGGAGTCTGCTGCTGGATGTTACAGAGGAGTCTCCTCCTGCTGGATGTTACAGAGGAGTCTCCTGCTGGATGTTACAGAGGAGTCTCCTCCTGCTGGATGTTACAGAGGAGTCTCTTGCTGGATGTTACAGAGGAGTCTCCTCCTGCTGGATGTTACAGAGGAGTCTCCTGCTGGATGTTACAGAGGAGTCTCCTCCTGCTGGATGTTACAGAGGAGTCTCCTGCTGGATGTTACAGAGGAGTCTCCTCCTGCTGGATGTTACAGAGGAGTCTCCTGCTGCTGGATGTTACAGAGGAGTGTCTTGCTGGATGTTACAGAGGAGTCTCCTGTTGGATGTTACAGAGGAGTCTACTGCTGCTGGATGTTACAGAGGAATCTCCTGCTGGAAATTACAGAGGAGTCTCCTCCTGCTGGATGTTACAGAGGAGTCTCCTGCTGGATGTTACAGAGGAGTCTCCTGCTGGATGTTACAGAGGAGTCTCCTGCTGGATGTTACAGAGGAGTCTCCTCCTGCTGGATGTTACAGAGGAGTCTCCTGCTGGATGTTACAGAGGAGTCTCCTGCTGCTGGATGTTACAGAGGAGTCTCCTCCTGCTGGATGTTACAGAGGAGTCTCCTCCTGCTGGATGTTACAGAGGAGTCTCCTGCTGGATGTTACAGAGGAGTCTCCTCCTGCTGGATGTTACAGAGGAGTCTCCTGCTGGATGTTACAGAGGAGTCTCCTGCTGGATGTTACAGAGGAGTCTCCTCCTGCTGGATGTTACAGAGGAGTCTCCTGCTGGATGTTACAGAGGAGTCTCCTGCTGGATGTTACAGAGGAGTCTCCTGCTGAATGTTACAGAGCAGTCTCCTGCTGCTGGATGTTACAGAGGAGTATCCTGCTGGATGTTACAGAGGAGTCTTCTCCTGCTGGATGTTACAGAGGAGTTTCCTCCTGCTGGATGTTACAGAGGAGTCTCCTGCTGCTGGATGTTACAAAGGATTCTCCTGCTGGATGTTACAGAGGAGTCTCCTGCTGGATGCTACAGAGGTGTCTCCTGCTGCTGGATGTTACAAAGGATTATCCTGCTGGATGTTACAGAGGATTATCCTGCTGGATGTTACAGAGGTGTCTCCTGCTGCTGGATGTTACAAAGGATTCTCCTGCTGGATGTTACAGAGGAGTCTCCTGCTGGATGCTACAGAGGAGTCTCCTGCTGGATGTTATAGAGGACTCTTCTGCTGCTGGATGTTACAGAGGAGTCTCCTGCTGCTGGATGTTACAGAGGAGTCTCCTGCTGGATGTTACAGAGGACTCTTCTGCTGCTGGATGTTACAGAGGAGTCTCCTCCTGCTGGATGTTACAGAGGAGTCTCCTGCTGCTGCATGTTACAGAGGAGTCTCTTGCTGGATGTTACAGAGGAGTATCCTGTTGCTGGATGTTACAGAGGAGTCTCCTCCTGCTGGATGTTACAAAGGAGTCTCCTGCTGCTGGATGTTACAGAGGAGTCTCCTGCTGGATGTTACAGAGGAGTCTCCTGCTGCTGGATGTTACAGAGGAGTCTCCTCCTGCTGGATGTTACAGAGGAGTCTCCTGCTGCTGGATGTTACAGAGGAGTCTCCTCCTGCTGGATGTTACAGAGGAGTCTCCTGCTGGATGTTACAGAGAAGTCTCCTGCTGGATGTTACAGAGGACTCTTCTGCTGCTGGGTGTTACAGAGGAGTCTCCTCCTGCTGGATGTTACAGAGGAGTCTCCTCCTGCTGGATGTTACAGAGGGGTCTCCTGCTGGATGTTACAGAGGAGACTCCTGCTGGATGTTACAGAGGAGTCTCCTGCTGGATGTTACAGAGGAGTCTCCTGCTGGATGTTACAGAGGAGTCTCCTCCTGCTGGATGTTACAGAGGACTCTCCTGCTGCTGGATGTTACAGAGGACTCTCCTCCTGCTGGATGTTACAGAGGAGTCTCCTACTGGATGTTACAGAGGAGTCTCCTCCTGCTGGATGTTACAGAGGACTCTCCTGCTGCTGGATGTTACAGATGAGTCTCCTCCTGCTGAATTTCACAGAGAATTCTCCTGCTGGATGTTACAGAGGAGTCTCCTCCTGCTAGATGTTACATAGGAGTCTCCTCCTGCTGGATTTCACGGAGAATTCTCCTGCTGGATGTTACAGAGGAGTCTCCTGCTGGATGTTACAGAGGAGTCTCCTGCTGCTGGATGTTACAGAGGAGTCTCCTGCTGGATGTTACAGAGGAGTCTCCGGAGTCTCCTCCTGCTGGATGTTACAGAGGAGTCTCCTCCTGCTGGATGTTACAGAGGAGTCTCCTACTGCTGGAAGTTACAGAGGAGTCTCCTGCTGCTGGATGTTACAGAGGAGTCTCCTGCTGCTGGATGTTACAGAGGAGTCTCCTGCTGGATGATACAGAGGAGTCTCCTGCTGCTGGATGTTACAGAGGAGTCTCCTGCTGGATGATACAGAGGAGTCTCCTGCTGCTGGATGTTACAGAGGAGTCTCCTGCTGGATGTTACAGAGGAGTCTCCTCCTGCTGGATGTTACAGAGGAGTCTCCTGCTGCTGGATGTTACAGAGGAGTGTCTTGCTGGATGTTACAGAGGAGTCTCCTGTTGGATGTTACAGAGGAGTCTACTGCTGCTGGATGTTACAGAGGAATCTCCTGCTGGAAATTACAGAGGAGTCTCCTCCTGCTGGATGTTACAGAGGAGTCTCCTGCTGGATGTTACAGAGGAGTCTCCTGCTGGATGTTACAGAGGAGTCTCCTGCTGGATGTTACAGAGGAGTCTCCTCCTGCTGGATGTTACAGAGGAGTCTCCTGCTGATGTTACAGAGGAGTCTCCTCCTGCTGGATGTTACAGAGGAGTCTCCTCCTGCTGGATGTTACAGAGGAGTCTCCTGCTGGATGTTACAGAGGAGTCTCCTCCTGCTGGATGTTACAGAGGAGTCTCCTGCTGGATGTTACAGAGGAGTCTCCTGCTGGATGTTACAGAGGAGTCTCCTCCTGCTGGATGTTACAGAGGAGTCTCCTGCTGGATGTTACAGAGGAGTCTCCTGCTGGATGTTACAGAGGAGTCTCCTGCTGAATGTTACAGAGCAGTCTCCTGCTGCTGGATGTTACAGAGGAGTATCCTGCTGGATGTTACAGAGGAGTCTTCTCCTGCTGGATGTTACAGAGGAGTTTCCTCCTGCTGGATGTTACAGAGGAGTCTCCTGCTGCTGGATGTTACAAAGGATTCTCCTGCTGGATGTTACAGAGGAGTCTCCTGCTGGATGCTACAGAGGTGTCTCCTGCTGCTGGATGTTACAAAGGATTATCCTGCTGGATGTTACAGAGGATTATCCTGCTGGATGTTACAGAGGTGTCTCCTGCTGCTGGATGTTACAAAGGATTCTCCTGCTGGATGTTACAGAGGAGTCTCCTGCTGGATGCTACAGAGGAGTCTCCTGCTGGATGTTATAGAGGACTCTTCTGCTGCTGGATGTTACAGAGGAGTCTCCTGCTGCTGGATGTTACAAAGGATTCTCCTGCTGGATGTTACAAAGGATTCTCCTGCTGGATGTTACAGAGGAGTCTCCTGCTGGATGCTACAGAGGAGTCTCCTGCTGGATGTTATAGAGGACTCTTCTGCTGCTGGATGTTACAGAGGAGTCTCTTGCTGGATGTTACAGAGGAGTATCCTGTTGCTGGATGTTACAGAGGAGTCTCCTCCTGCTGGATGTTACAAAGGAGTCTCCTGCTGCTGGATGTTACAGAGGAGTCTCCTGCTGGATGTTACAGAGGAGTCTCCTGCTGCTGGATGTTACAGAGGAGTCTCCTCCTGCTGGATGTTACAGAGGAGTCTCCTGCTGCTGGATGTTACAGAGGAGTCTCCTCCTGCTGGATGTTACAGAGGAGTCTCCTGCTGGATGTTACAGAGAAGTCTCCTGCTGGATGTTACAGAGGACTCTTCTGCTGCTGGGTGTTACAGAGGAGTCTCCTCCTGCTGGATGTTACAGAGGAGTCTCCTCCTGCTGGATGTTACAGAGGGGTCTCCTGCTGGATGTTACAGAGGAGACTCCTGCTGGATGTTACAGAGGAGTCTCCTGCTGGATGTTACAGAGGAGTCTCCTGCTGGATGTTACAGAGGAGTCTCCTCCTGCTGGATGTTACAGAGGACTCTCCTGCTGCTGGATGTTACAGAGGACTCTCCTCCTGCTGGATGTTACAGAGGAGTCTCCTACTGGATGTTACAGAGGAGTCTCCTCCTGCTGGATGTTACAGAGGACTCTCCTGCTGCTGGATGTTACAGATGAGTCTCCTCCTGCTGAATTTCACAGAGAATTCTCCTGCTGGATGTTACAGAGGAGTCTCCTCCTGCTAGATGTTACATAGGAGTCTCCTCCTGCTGGATTTCACGGAGAATTCTCCTGCTGGATGTTACAGAGGAGTCTCCTGCTGGATGTTACAGAGGAGTCTCCTGCTGCTGGATGTTACAGAGGAGTCTCCTGCTGGATGTTACAGAGGAGTCTCCGGAGTCTCCTCCTGCTGGATGTTACAGAGGAGTCTCCTCCTGCTGGATGTTACAGAGGAGTCTCCTCCTGCTGGAAGTTACAGAGGAGTCTCCTGCTGCTGGATGTTACAGAGGAGTCTCCTGCTGCTGGATGTTACAGAGGAGTCTCCTGCTGGATGATACAGAGGAGTCTCCTGCTGCTGGATGTTACAGAGGAGTCTCCTGCTGGATGTTATAGAGGAGTCTCATCCTGCTGGATGTTACAGAGGAGTCTCCTCCTGTGGATGTTACAGAGGAGTCTGCTGCTGGATGTTACAGAGGAGTCTCCTCCTGCTGGATGTTACAGAGGAATCTCCTGCTGGATGTTACAGAGGAGTCTCTTGTTGGATGTTACAGAGGAGTCTCTTGCTGGATGTTACAGAGGAGTGTCTTGCTGGATGTTACAGAGGAATCTCCTGCTGGATGTTACAGAGGAGTCTGCTGCTGGATGTTACAGAGGAGTCTCCTCCTGCTGGATGTTACAGAGGAGTCTCCTGCTGGATGTTACAGAGGAGTCTCCTCCTGCTGGATGTTACAGAGGAGTCTCTTGCTGGATGTTACAGAGGAGTCTCCTCCTGCTGGATGTTACAGAGGAGTCTCCTGCTGGATGTTACAGAGGAGTCTCCTCCTGCTGGATGTTACAGAGGAGTCTCCTGCTGGATGTTACAGAGGAGTCTCCTCCTGCTGGATGTTACAGAGGAGTCTCCTGCTGCTGGATGTTACAGAGGAGTGTCTTGCTGGATGTTACAGAGGAGTCTCCTGTTGGATGTTACAGAGGAGTCTCCTCCTGCTGGATGTTACAGAGGAGTCTCCTGTTGGATGTTACAGAGGAGTCTCCTCCTGCTGGATTTCACAGAGGACTTTTCTGCTGCTGGATGTTACAGAGGAGTCTCCTGTTGGATGTTACAGAGGAGTCTCCTCCTGCTGGATGTTACAGAGGAGTCTCCTGTTGGATGTTACAGAAGAGTCTCCTCCTGCTGGATGTTACAGAGGAGTCTCTTGCTGGATGTTACAGAGGAGTCTCCTCCTGCTGGATGTTACAGAGGAGTCTCCTCCTGCTGGATGTTACAGAGGAGTCTCCTGCTGCTGGATGTTACAGAGGAGTCTCATCCTGCTGGATGTTACAGAGGAGTCTCCTGCTGGATGTTACAGAGGAGTCTCCTGCTGGATGTTACAGAGGAGTCTCCTGCTGAATGTTACAGAGCAGTCTCCTGCTGCTGGATGTTACAGAGGAGTATCCTGCTGGATGTTACAGAGGAGTCTCTTGCTGGATGTTACAGAGGATTCTCCTGCTGGATGTTACAGAGGTGTCTCCTGCTGCTGGATGTTACAAAGGATTCTCCTGCTGGATGTTACAGAGGAGTCTCCTGCTGGATGCTACAGAGGAGTCTCCTGCTGGATGCTTGAGAGGAGTCTCCTGCTGCTGGATGTTACAGAGGAGTCTCCTGCTGGATGTTACAGAGGACTCTTCTGCTGCTGGATGTTACAGAGGAGTCTCCTCCTGCTGGATGTTACAGAGGAGTCTCCTGCTGCTGCATGTTACAGAGGAGTCTCTTGCTGGATGTTACAGAGGAGTATCCTGTTGCTGGATGTTACAGAGGAGTCTCCTCCTGCTGGATGTTACAGAGGAGTCTCCTGCTGCTGGATGTTACAGAGGAGTCTTCTCCTGCTGGATGTTACAGAGAAGTCTCCTGCTGCTGGATGTTACAGAGGAGTCTCCTGCTGCTGGATCTTACAGAGGATTCTCCTGCTGGATGTTACAGAGGATTCTCCTGCTGGATGTTACAGAGGAGTCTCCTGCTGCTGGATGTTACAGAGGAGTCTCCTGCTGCTGGATCTTACAGAGGATTCTCCTGCAGGATGTTACAGAGGATTCTCCTGCTGGATGTTACAGAGGAGTCTTCTCCTGCTGGATGTTACAGAGGAGGATTCTCCTGCTGGATGTTACAGAGGAGTCTCCTGCTGGATGATACAGAGGAGTCTCCTGCTACTGGATGTTACAGAGGAGTCTCCTGCTGGATGTTACAGATGAGTCTCCTCCTGCTGGATGTTACAGAGGAGTTTCTTCCTGCTGGATGTTACAGAGGACTCTTCTCCTTCTGGATGTTACAGAGGAGTCTCCTCCTGCTGGATGTCACAGAGGAGTCTCCTCCTGCTGGATGTCACAGAGGAGTCTCCTGCTGGATGTTGCAGAGGAGTCTCCTTCTGCTGGATGTCACAGAGGAGTCTCCTCCTGCTGGATGTTACAGAGGAGTCTCCTCCTGCTGGATTTTATAGAGGAGTCTCCTCCTGCATGATGTTACAGAGGAGTCTCCTGCTGGATGTTGCAAAGGAATCTTCTCTTGCTGGATGTTACAGAGGAGTCTCCTGCTGGATGTTACAGAAGAGTCTCCTCCTGCTGGATGTTACAGAGGAGTCTCCTGCTGCTGGATGTTACAGAGGAGTCTCCTGCTGGATGTTACAGAGGAGTCTCCTGCTGGATGTTACAGAGGAGTCTCCTGCTGCTGGATGTTACAGATGAGTCTCCTGCTGCTGGATGTTACAGAGGAGTCTCCTCCTGCTAGATGTTACAGAGGAGTCTCCTCCTGCTGGATTTCATAGAGAATTCTCCTGCTGGATGTTAAAGAGGAGTCTCCTCCTGCTAGATGTTACATAGGAGTCTCCTCCTGTTGGATTTCACAGAGAATTCTCCTGCAGGATGTTACAGAGGAGTCTCCTGCTGCTGGATGTTACAGAGGAGTCTCCGGAGTCTCCTCCTGCTGGATGTTACAGAGGAGTCTCCTCCTGCTGGATGTTACAGAGGAGTCTCCTGCTGCTGGATGTTACAGAGGAGTCTCCTGCTGCTGGATCTTACAGAGGAGTCTCCTGCTGGATGTTACAGAGGATTCTCCTGCTGGATGTTACAGAGGAGTCTTCTGCTACTGGATGTTATAGAGGAGTCTCCTCCTGCATGATGTTACAGAGGAATCTCCTGCTGGATGTTACAGAGGAGTCTCCTGCTGGATGTTACAGATGAGTCTATTGCTGGATGTTACAGAGGAGTCTGCTGCTGGATGTTACAGAGGAGTCTGCTGCTGGATGTTACAGAGGAGTCTGCTGCTGAATGTTACAGAGGAGGAGCTCCTCCTGCTGGATGTTACAGAGGACTCTCCTGCTGCTGGATTTTACAGATGAGTCTCCTCCTGCTGAATTTCACAGAGAATCTCCGCTGGATGTTACAGAGGAGTCTCCTCCTGCTAGATGTTACATAGGAGTCTCCTCCTGCTGGATGTTACAGAGGACTCTCCTGCTGCTGGATGTACAGATGAGTCTCCTCCTGCTGAATTTCACGGAGAATTCTCCTGCTGGATGTTACAGAGGAGTCTCCTGCTGGATGTTACAGAGAGTCCTCCTGCTGCTGGATGTTACAGAGGAGTCTCCTGCTGATGTTACAGAGGAGTCTCCGAGTCTCCTCCTGCTGGATGTTACAGAGGAGTCTCCTCCTGCTGGATGTTACAGAGGAGTCTCCTCCTGCTGGAAGTTACAGAGGAGTCTCCTGCTGCTGGATGTTACAGAGGAGTCTCCTGCTGCTGGATGTTACAGAGGGAGTCTCCTTCTGGATGATACAGAATGAGTCTCCTGCTGCTGGATGTTACAGAGGAGTCTCCTGCTGGATGTTACTAGAGGAGTCTCATCCTGCTGGATGTTACAGAGGAGTCTCCTCCTGTGGATGTTACAGAGGAGTCTGCTGCTGGATGTTACAGAGGAGTCTCCTCCTGCTGGATGTTACAGAGGAATCTCCTGCTGGATGTTCAGAGGAGTCTCTTGTTGGATGTTACAGAGAGTCTCCTTGCTGGATGTTACAGAGGAGTCCTCTGCTGGATGTTACAGAGGAATCTCCTGCTGGATGTTACAGAGGAGTCTCCTGCTGCTGGATGTTACAGAGTCCCCCTGCTGGATGTTACAGAGGAGTTCTCCTTGCTGGATGTTACAGAGGAGTCTCCTCCTGCTGATGTTACAAGGAGTCTCTTGCGGATTACAGGAGTCTCCTCCTGCTGGATGTTACAGAGGAGTCCCTGCTGGATGTTACAGAGGAGTCTCTCTGCTGGATGTTACAGAGGATCTCCTGTCTCCTGCTGGATGTTACAGAGGAGTCTCCTGCTGGATGTTACAGAGGGAGTCTCCTGCTTGGAATGTACAGAGGAGTCTCATTCCTGCTGGATGTTACAGATGAGTCTCCTGTTGGATGTTACAGAGGAGTCTCCTCCTGCTGGGATTTCACAGAGGAACTTTTCTTCTGATGGATGTTCAGAGGAGTATCTGTGGATGTTACAGAGGAGTCTCCTCTGCTGGATGTTACAGAGGAGTCTCCTGTTGGATGTACAGAAGAGTCTTCCTCCTGTGGATGTTACAGCGAGTCTCTTGCTGGATGTTACAGAGGAGTTCTCCTCCTGCTGGATGTTACAAGGAGTCTACTCCTGCGGATTTTACGAGGAAGGAGTCTCATGCCTGCTGTGTTACAGAGGGTCTATCCTGCTGGATGTTACAGAGGAGTCTTCCTGCTGGATGTTACAGAGGGGAGTCTCCTGCTGGATGTACAGAGGAGTCTCTGTGATGTTACAGAGAGTCTCCTCTGCTGGATGTTACAATAGGAGTTCCTGCTGGATGTTACAGAGGAGTCTCTTCTCTGGATGTTACAGAGGATTCTCCTGCTGGATGTTACAGAGGTGTCTCCTGCTGCTGGATTTTACAAGGATTCTCCTGCTGGATGTTACAGAGATGGTCTCTGCTGGATGCTTACAGAGGAGTCTCCTGCTGGATGTGCTTGCAGAGGAGTCTCCTGCTGCTGGATGTTACAGAGGCTCCTGGAGTTAGAGGACTCTTCTGCTGCTGGATGTTACGAGGAGTCTCCTGCTGGATGTTACAGAGGAGTCTCTCCTGCTTGGATGTTACAGAGGAGTCTCCTGCTGCTGCATGTTACAGAGGAGTCTCTGCTGGATGTTACAGAGGATCTCCTGTTGCTGGATGTTCAGAGGAGTCTCCTCCTGCTGGATGTTACAGAGGAGTCTCCTGCGTGGATGTTACAGAAGTCTCTCCTGCTGGATGTTGTCAGGAAGTCTCCTGCTGCTGGATGTTACAGAGGAGTCTGCCTGCTGCTGGATCTTACAGAGGATTCTCCTGCTGGATGTTACAGAGGATTCTCCCTGCTGGATGTTACAGAGGAGTCTCCTGCTACTGGATGTTACAGAGGAGTCTCCTCCTGCTGGATGTTACAGAGGAGTCTTCTCCTGCTGGATGTTACAGAGGAGTCTTCTCCTTCTGGATGTTACAGAGGAGTCTTCTCCTGCTGGATGTTACAGAGGAGTCTTCTCCTGCTGGATGTTACAGAGGAGGATTCTCCTGCTGGATGTTACAGAGGAGTCCCTCCTGCTGGATGATACAGAGGAGTCTCCTGCTACTGGATGTTACAGAGGAGTCATCCTGCTGGATGTTACAGATGAGTCTCCTGCTGCTGGATGTTACAGATGAGTCGCCTCCGCTGGGATGTTACAGAGGAGTTTCTTCCTGCTGGATGTTACAGAGGACTCTTCTCCTTCTGGATGTTACAGAGGAGTCTCCTCCTGCTGGATGTCACAGAGGAGTCTCCTGCTGGAGTGTTGCAGAGGAGTCTCCTTCTGCTGGATGTCACAGAGGAGTCTCCTCTTGCTGGATGTTACAGAGGAGTCTCCTCCTGCTGGATTTTATAGAGGAGTCTCCTCCTGCAATGATGTACAGAGGAGTCTCCTGCTGGATGTTGCAAAGGAATCTTGTCTTGCTGGATGTTACCAGAGGAGTCTCCTGCTGGATGTTACAGAAGAGTCTCCTCCTGCTGGATGTTACAGAGGAGTCTCCTGCTGCTGGATGTTACAGAGGAGTTCCTGCTGGATGTTACAGAGGAGTCTCCTGCTGGATGTTACAGAGGAGTCTCCTGCTGCTGGTGTTACAGATGAGCTCCTGCTGCTGGATGTTACAGAGGAGTCTCCTCCTGCTAGATGTTACAGAGGAGTCTCCTCCTGCTGGATTTCACAGAGATTCTCCTGCTGGATGTTAAAGAGCGTCTCCTCCTGCTAGATGTTACATAGGAGTCTCCTCCTGTTGATTTCACAGAGATCTCCGCGGATGTTACAGAGGAGTCTCCTGCTTGGATGTTACAGAGGAGTCTCCTGTATCTCTCTGCTGGATGTTACAGAGGAGTCTCCTCCTGCTGGATTCAGATGAGTCTCCTGTCTGTTTACAGAGGAGTCTCCTGCGCTGGTTTACGAGGATTCTCCTGCTGGATGTTCGAGGATTCTCCTGCGGATGTTACAGAGGAGTCTTCTGCTGGGATGTTAAGAGGAGTCTCCTCTGCATGTGTTACGAGGTCTCCTGTTGGATGTTACAGAGGAGTTCTCCCTGCTGATGTTACAGAGGAGTCTTTGCTGGATGTTACAGGAAGAGGAGTCTCTGCTGGATGTGTACAGAGGAGTCTGCTGCTGGATGTTTACAGAGGATTCCTCCTGCTGGATGTTACAGAGGAGTCTCCTCCTGCTGGATGTTCAAACTACCCATTTTTGTTTTCACAGAGAGTCTCTTGTTGATGTTACAGAGGAGCCTCGCTGGATTTCAAAGGAGTCTCTTTGTGGATGTTACAGAAGGATGTCCTCCTTGCTGGAATGTTACAGAGGATCTTCTGCTGGATGTACAGAGGAGTCTCCTGCTGGATGTATCGAGAGTCTGCCTGCTGGATGTTACAGAGGAGTCTCCTCTGTGGATGTTACAGAGGAGTCTCCTCCTGCTGGATGTTACAGAGGAGTCTCCTGCTGGATGTTCAGAGGAGTCCTCCTCCTCTGGATGTGTACAAGGATCTCTCTTCGGATGTTACTAGGAAGTCTCCTGCTGATGTTACAGAGGAGTCCTCCTGCTGAAGTATCCTGGCTGCTGATATTAAAGCTCGTGTTGGTTGTCTGTAGAAACTAGCAAGAGGAAGATGGATTCTAAAAACCAGCCCAGTGTTGACAACTCGTTTCCAATAAAAGTAGCGAGCAGCACTGACTGTACACTATAGACTCCCACAATGTCATTACATTAACATTATAACATTAACAACTGACTGACTATTGTTACTGCTGCTTGTAGCTGAGTCTGCGGACGCACAATGACAGCACAGGCAGAGTGCAGGTGGGTAGACAGGTAGGCAGTTAGACAGGCAGGTAGTGTCAGGATCTTGATTTTCCATTTCCTGTTATATTTTGTAAAGTTCACTCCCCTTGTTTTACTTCCTGTCTTTGTGTTTTTCCCTCTCCCTGTGATTGTTGATTTGATCCTCCTGTGTTCATTCACCCTGCCCTTGTGTCTTTCTCCCCCAGCTGTGTCTCGTTCCCTCGTTTAGTGTCTGTGTGTATATATCCTGGTCTGTCTCATTGTTCCTTCTTGGTTTGTCTTCCATGTTAGGCCCATGTTACCTCGTGCTTCCCTCGTTTGTGTTTTCAGTTTACTTGTTACCTTTTGCCCCTGCTGTTGTTTTTGCTTTGTACTTTTTGTGTTTTCAGCTTTGTATTATTAAAGCTCGATTTTTGTTAAACCCTCGTCTGGTGTACTGCATTTGGCTCCTCACCTTGTCCTCGGCGTGGTAGGTAGATAGGTAGGTAGGCAGGCAGGCAGGCAGACAGGTAGGCAGACAGGCAGGCAGGTAGGTAGACAGGTAGGCAGTCAGTCAGACAGGCAGACAGGTAGGCAGTCAGACATGCAGGTAGTCAGGCAGACTAGCTTTATGGTTTCAGAGTCAGTATGCAGTTTATAATAAAAATAATAGAGTTATTATTGTAACCATGACGACCAAAGTCCTCTAACTTCAGATGCAGTCACACCTACGCAGCGTCTCGTTCTGGAGGGCAGTTACAAACAAATATATTGTGCTCTCTCATTTGGAGCACTTGTTGCAGCCGTGGTCTGGGAGAGATCATGTTTACGGTCAATAAAAAGGCAGTCATTATTTTTTATTTTCAGGCCTGTGAAGGTGCACTAAAGCCTGATTTATAGCTGCACGGAGGTGAAGGTGCAGCTACAGCAGCTGTACACAGGAGCTGCTGAAGCTCATACTGAGACTGTCTCCTTCATCACATCTCATCTGGATCACAGTCCCTTCATGTTGTAGACACAAGCGTTCTTACTGCAACCGAAACATAACCCCAATCACTGCAAAATGCACTCTTTGACTTTCATTTTGTTGCTTGGGGGGGAATGTACGGAAGAGGATTAGGGACACGTGAAATATGTCAGACTCAACTGGACGTTGATTTGACAAATAGTTAAATTCGGTGGTCGAACTTATCTGGGCTTACTCTATGTACCGTGGCGTGTTGTACCTTCTCTCTCTCAAGTGTTTCTCCTGCACGCTGTTCGGCTGCCGCTAACATTTGCTCAGCTTGTTTCTCTGAGAATTAGATCCAGACGTCGAGGACTAAATCCTTCATCCTTCAATATTAGAGTTAAAAAACACCAAGATGTAAAAGTGTCTTAAAACTGGATAAACAGTCGGTTTATGAAGCTTCTGGCTACAAAACACAACGCAGACATGCTCAAAGGGGAGACGACGCCAGGACAGGAGAGAGAGGAAACGTTACCTTCAGGAATATTAGACATGTCTCTGTCTCACTACATATACAACACAGGACTGATGACACCATGACAGGAGAGAGAGGAAACGTTACCTTCAGGGACATTACACATGTCTCTGTCTCACTACATATACAACACAGGACTGATGATGCCATGACAGGAGAGAGAGGAAACGTTACCTTCAGGAACATTACACATGTCTCTGTCTCACTACATATACAACACAGGACTGATGACACCATGACAGGAGAGAGGAAACATTACCTTCAGGAACATTACACATGTCTCTGTCTCACTACATATACAACACAGGACTGATGACACCATGATAGGAGAGAGAGGAAACGTTACCTTCAGGGACATTACACATGTCTCTGTCTCACTACATATACAACACAGGACTGATGACACCATGACAGGAGAGAGAGGAAACGTTACCTTCAGGAACATTACACATTTCTCTGTCTCACTACATATACAACACAGGACTGATGACACCATGACAGGAGAGAGGAAACGTTACCTTCAGGAACATTACACATGTTTCTGTCTCACTACATATACAACACAGGACTGATGATGCCATGACAGGAGAGAGAGGAAACGTTACCTTCAGGGACATTACACATGTCTCTGTCTCACTACATATACAACACAGGACTGATGACGCCATGACAGGAGAGAGAGGAAACGTTACCTTCAGGGACATTACACATTTCTCTGTCTCACTACATATACAACACAGGGAGAGTTATTACACATTTTATTATGGATGAGTTTCTGTTCAGGAATTATAAAGCAAATTGAAAGTACAATCATGTAGCATGTGTGTTTATTCCTGAGCAGTAATGAATAACAGACTTGATGTAAATGATTGCTTTAAGCGCAGTTGTGTTTGGAAATGGAACTCGTACTTCCTATTTATCTCATTAAATTCTACCTGGGAGGAAAAACCTTCTCTATGTGTTTGCCAGGTGCGGCGGATAAAAGGCAGCGACAGTGTTCGCAAGGAACCACTGCACCATTCCTCTCTGCTTCCTGCTCTGGCAGCTTGGCTGCAGAGGTGAACTGATTGGCTTCATCATCTCAGTATTTCACAGCCAGCAGTCAGACAGCTTTTGGAGCAAAATCTAATTAGTCTTGGCGTGATACGCAGAGTATTGATAGTTGTGATCATAAATCCTCTAAAGGCAGGTATACAAACAAACGTGATACACATTCGTACGCAGGCAGTTTGAAATGAATAAAACAGAAGTACCAGAACACAAACTGTGATTCAGCTCTGCTTGAGCATATAATGAAAGCATTAGACGGGAGAATTGTTTCTTGGATATGGAGGTACTTAGTCACAGAGAGCTTTTCATCAGGCCTGTTTACACTTGACACCTGTTCAATAAAAAAACCCTCGGTATAAACCACATCATCTTCACCAAGAGTTTCACTGTCGCAGCCGTCTGAAGCGGGAACACGTGTTTCCTCTCAACAATCATCAGTGCAAACGTATTTAATAACGGGGCAGATTATGACGAACCCACAGAGATTTATTACCATATTTATACCATCATTTTGACTAAATGTTTGGTCATTTCATCATTTTGTGACGCTAACAAGTAGAAGATGAATCCTCCGTCTGTTTCCAGGCGATCACCTCCGTCAGGCGGATGTGTTCACGTCCAGTTCTTATTTATTTAATCACAGAACATGAACAGGCTTCATTCTTGCAATTTAATTCTGTAATAGTAGGCTGTTACAAATATTGTCTTCTGGACACATCCGTCCATCATCGCTGCCTCAGCTCGCTTTGAACGATGAAGATCAGAAGTCACATTGTGATCATATTATCTTTATGAGGTGGACATATGTTCAGCTTGGTGGTGGGAAAAGAAAAAGTACTTTTGAAGCATCCCTTATATTTTGCAACACACACACACACACACACACTATAGTCTGAGTTAAAGCACATAGTTAGAGAGTGCGCACACACACACATACACACACGCCTGTAACTTCCAGGTGTAGTTCTCCTGCTCCTCGGCTCCAGCAGTGAAACTATCGTCTCTGATTTTTATTTTATTTTTTCATGCAAACCTGCTAAACCTGTTCTTGGAACCTGATTTCTTGCATATGATTGAGAGAGGTGTCAATACGTCCGTCTGCTGGCCGCCGCTGCTCACTGGCTCTCAATGAAAACCATTTAAAAAGGTTTAAAATGGCAGCTGTTGGCTTCATAACAGTTCCCTCTTCAATGGAAATCGTACTTCAGAGACTCCGTGAACACAGTTCGTATTGTTGCTGCAGACGGATCTGAAAAGTCTTTTGTAATATTGTAATTAACAGACTTAACATGACAAAATCAAATGTTTATTGAGATTAAGACAAAGTCTACAACCAACGAGGGAAAAATGACAAAATGCAGAATATATATAAATATAAAACAAAACCTTCTTAAAAGGGACAGTTCACCAACATTTAAAAACTTGAGGATATGTGTTTTTGTAGACCTTCAAAAAATGAATTGTAACGGTACGATCAAGACAGAAGGCAGGTGGGACTCAATTGCACGACACAGAGGCAGATAAATGTTGAATGGAAATGGTCTTTACTGAAAACTTTGCAGTTGCTATGGTACACGCATAGATAGTTGATCATACAAAGTATCAAGGGGTAATCCAGGAGCAGAGTCGGGTCATGGAAACAGGTTTGGTACACGGGCAGATACTCAGCGTAACAGCACAGCAGACAAGGATCAGGCAAGGGCAGAATTGAGTCACGGAAACAAGGTCGAGGATGCCGGGGAATCAAACGCTTGGGAAACAGGAAGACCGGACTAATGCTGGAACTCTTGACATCGAAGTACGAAGACGAACTGGCAACAAGAGACAAACAAAACAGACTCTACATACACACCAAGAAGTGAGAGGGAACGAGACACAGGTGAGGACACTAACCAACAGATTGGAAACACCTGGGGGCAGGAAGTAGAAACAACAGAGAACAGGTAATTAACTAAATAAAACAGGAAGTACAAACACAACACAAAACATCTAACGAACAGGCCGAGACCTAATATGAATGAAATGTTTTAACTTATTAAATCCACTTAAACATTTCACATACTTAAACATAAACACATTTAGAGTTTGGTTTTAGTGCTTATGTTGTTTAAATCCTTGTAATTGTAATTGTAAAGTTACCTTTTCTTTTCTTCAGAAATGTGAGTGAAGGAGCAGCTGGATGAATAGAAACATCCTGAAACACAGACACAGGTGTGCTGAGAGATAAACCCACTGTGTCCCTTCATGCCTGAAGTTCCCCAGAGAGGAAAACGCTCCACCAGCCAGAGATCTTCTTTTATTCTGAAACCCTTATTGAGTCGTGCATCACATGACTTCCTGTACATATTAGTACAAACATGTTAAATGCCTCAAACTGCACATGAAGCTCATTAACTGCTCTGATGTCTCCATTTCTCTTCAGACGCCGCGGCGCCGTTGGAGCCGTTTGCTCAGTGATTCTTCGTGTGCAGGAGCCTCCATCAACACTTGTGAAGGCTCTAATTAAAAGTGACTTACCAGGAAGCTTCATAAACATGTTACAGTGTGTTTTCAGCTCCTCATGACTCATTCAACGCTCTTCTTCTTCATGTGACTGATAACAGAAATATTACAGATACACATCAGAGGCTTTTACACCTTTGTTTCCAGGTATCGCTAAAACATTTTAAGACAGATTCAAGCTTTCCTATCGCTTCCAAAAAACAAAAAAAGCCCATTTATCTTCGTGAAGTATTGCTGCAGGAGATCGAGCGCTGTAACGATTAACTCCCACATAAAAGATAAAATGACATTAATGAGACAGAAGTACAATGAAAAGATAAAGTGATAATTAGTTGGAAGTATCTCCAACAGTTTTGAAAAGCGTGTTAGATAAATAGATCAATAAGAAAGACCTGCTGTGGTGTTGGCAGTAATTAAAGTAACTATAACTCCTCACCAGACATCCCTCTGTATCCACACTGTCGGGCTAATACTTTCAGTAAGTGTGTTAATTAAACAGAACTGAATGAAGACTGAAGACTGAAGTGCAGGTAAAGTGGGAACATCCATCATCATCTTTATTCCAGTTATATTTCCTGACCTACATGCAGCGCACACCGATTACTGAGAATCCTGCACACGTGTGACAAAGAGAAAGAAATACCTGGCGTGTCTTTAAACAGTGAGGGAGATTAAAGAGAAGCGCTTGTGGCGTAGCTTAGCATAATTAGCATAAGAAGGAGAAGTAAAGGTTAAACTAGAGCAGTGTTTCACCACTTACCCAATAAAACTCCCCAAATCCCTTCAACAGCATATTATAAAACTATATTATAAAATTATATTATAAAACTATATTATTAAATTATATTATTAAATTATATTATTAAATTATAGTATACAATTATATTCAAAATTATATTATAAAACTATATTATTAAATTATAGTATAAAACTATATTATTAAATTATAGTATACAATTATATTATTAAATTATATTATGAAACTATATTATTAAATTATAGTATAAAACTATATTATTAAATTATAGTATACAATTATATTATTAAATTATATTATAAAACTATATTATTAAATTATAGTATACAATTATATTCAAAATTATATTATAAAACTATATTATATCCATCGGGAACAGTTTGGGGTTCAGTAAGTTGCCCAAGGACACTTCGACATGCTGGTGTCGACCTCTACCTCCGACAGCAAACAGTCAACTTGAATAATAACATTTTAATCTACATACAAGTTGTTTTAATATTACAAACACATCTACGCTGCTCTACCAGCTCACAGGCTGTTTACTTTAAAACATGATATTTTACTCTGAGAAGTCTGAACCAGACGAGGGTGAGAGGGTGAACTTAAACGTGTGTGTGTGTGTGTGTGTGTGTGTGTGTGTGTGTGTGTGTATGTGTGTGTGTGTGTGTGTGTGTGTGTGTGTGTCCTGGACCTTGTGTAATGCTTCTTGCTTGCTCTTGTGTGCTGCTGAATTATTTTACACAATTTGATGTTTTGCTCCAATACAAAATAAGCAGATGAAATAAGCGAAGATGTCCTGAGAGTCTGAACGCTCGAGAAGTTCAAAGCTTCAATCACAACGTTGACATCTTTCTTTTTCTTTAGTTTGTCTATTCATTGTGTTTAAAGCCAGTTTCTGTGCACGGTGTCAGATACAGACGAGGCTGCAAGCATATTATTATTATTATACTGCTAGTAGAATTAGATTCCAGTTTCAGACTCTGATCCAAACATTTACAATAACTGCAGCGTTTAAAGTCCAAAAGTCAACATTTATTAAATTAAGAAAGATGAAATGTTTTATTTAACCAGATATTCTGCTTTAATATATATTTGTTAATGTTTATCCTCAACAACATGACGTTCTCTCGCTCCTGCTCACAAACAGAAGCAGAAGCATGAAACAAACAAACAGAAGGGTTAAAGACATTTAAAGCTTCATTAAAACCCTCAAAAGAAGCTTTGAATGTAAAAAGGTTCTGTGCAGCTGGGAGCTTCAGGAGATTATGTGACCACTGGTCTGACAGCACGGCCGCCTGATTGTATATTCCGACTCGTGGCAGAGGAGTAACTGTCATTGTTAATCCAGTAAAAGCCTGTCAGCTCAGTCCATTCTGGCTTTTAACGTCAACAAATTGGTTGTGTGAGTTCTTGCTGACAGCGAGACAACAGTTTCTGTGTTACTGAGACGCATTACCCACTTTGTCTTTCAATGTGACACTCGAGCATCAAACCAGCCGTCACACAGGATTAAAGTCCCCGTACGATATCATCCAAGGCTCACGGGCGTCTGTGCACATGTGGAGGGAGCTCACATGCACCAGGGATATGATTAGCATGTAGGTCAGTAGCATCGTACATGTTTGTGTTGTGATGTTCAGATCCGTTTGTCTTCAAATTATTTTCTTTCTTTGATTACATCACCTTACATTACATCACCTTACATTACATCACCTTACATTACATCACATGACATTACATCACATGACATCACATGACATCACATGACATCACATTAAATCACATTACATCACATTACATTACATCACATGACATCACATGACATCACATGACATCACATTACATCACATTACATCACATGACATTAAATCACATTACATCACATTACATTACATGACATCACATGACATCACATTAAATCACATTACATCACATTACATCACATGACATTAAATCACATTATATTACATTACATTACATCACATCACATGACATCACATGACATCACATTAAATCACATTACATTACATCACATGACATCACATTACATCCCATTACATCACATCACATTACATCACATTACATCACATTACATCACATTACATCACAATACATTACATCACATTACATCACATTACATCACATCACATCACATTACATCACATGACATCACATCACATCACATTACATTACATCACATCACATTACATTGCATTGCATTACATCACATTACATTACATTACATCACATTACATTACATTACATTACAGTACATTACATCACATCACATTACATCACATTACATTATATTACATTACATTACATCACAATACATTACAGTACATTACATCACATCACATCACATTACATAACATTACATTACATCACATTACATCACATTACATTACATCACAATACATCACATTACATTACATTACATCACAATACATCACATCACATCACATTACATTACATCACATTACATCACATTACATTACATCACATTACATTACATCACATTACAATCACATTACATTACATTACAGTACATTACAGTACATTACATCACATTACATTACATTACATCACATTACATCACATCACATTACATCACATTACATTACATTACAGTACATTACATCACATTACATCACATTACATCACATTACATAACATTACATCACATTACATTACATCACATTACATCACATTACATCACATTACATTACATTACATTACATCACATTACATTACATTACAGTACATTACATCACGTTACATTACATTACTTTACATCACATTACATCACAGTACATTACATCACATTACATCACATCACATTACATCACATTACATCACATTACATCACGTTACATTACATCACATTACATTACATCACATTACAGTACATTACATCACATTACATTACATTACATCACATTACAGTACATTACATCACATCACATTACATTACATTACATCACATTACATCACATTACATTACATTACATCACATTACATAACATTACATTACATCACATTACATCACATTACATTACATCACAATACATCACATCACATCACATTACATTACATTACATCACATTACATTACAGTACATTACATCACATTACAGTACATTACATCACATCACATCACATTACATAACATTACATCATATTACATCACATCACATTACATTACATCACATTACATTACATTACAGTACATTACATCACATTACATTATATTACATTACATTACATCACATTACAGTACATTACATCACATTACTGTACATTACATCACATCACATCACATTACATCACATTACATAACATTACATTACATCACATTACATCACATTACATTACATCACAATACATCACATCACATTACATTACATTACATCACATTACATCACATTACATTACATCACATTACATTACATTACATTACATTACATTACAGTACATTACATCACGTTACATTACATTACTTTACATCACATTACATCACAGTACATTACATCACATTACATTACATCACATCACATTACATTACATTACATTACAGTACATTACATCACATTACATTACTTTACATCACATTACATTACATTACATTACAGTTCATTTAGCTGACGCTTTTGTCCAAAGCGACAAAAAGTGCAAACAATCCTGGAGATACATCTCCAAACAGCAAGAATCTTGTAAGTACAATATCTTCAAACACAATCGTATAAGTGAACACTGTCTTCAAACATATAAGTGCAACATACAGAAACAATAGAATACAAATTCAACTATCAGCTATAAATAAGCCAAACCAATACAAGTGCAACATACAAAGAACTGTTATTTAGTGTCTTCATGGGTCGAGGTGCAGTGGAAACAGGTGAGTGTTCAGTCTGCAGGTGTGAAGACTGTCTGCTGTCCTCACATCACTGGGGAGGTCGTTCCACCATGTTGGAACAGGATAGCAAACAGGTGGGTTTTGTTTGTGGGAAATCTGGATCCCACTCGTAGTGAGGGAGTGGCGAGCCGATTGGTCGGCGCAGAGCGAAGTGAACGTGCAGGGGTGTATGGTTCGACCATGGCCTGGATGTAGGAAGGGGCTGATCCATTCACAGCACGGTGGGCCAGCACCAGAGTCTTGAAGCAGATTCGGTGCTCAACGTCATATTAATGTTTAATGTGAGCGATGCAGCTTTTTACTTTATAAATAAATAGTTTTCCAGTTTTTAATGTGATTGTTAGGAAGCGGCGTTTCCACTAACCTGAATCCGTCTGTGGAGTTTCAGGAGATCATGTGGCCACTGGTCTGACTGATGTGGGATTTATTAGAGAGATATAAGGCTGGGTCATGACCAAAAGAACGAGATCACGGGTACAAGCGGCCGAAATGTGTTTTCTCAGACGGGTGGCGTCTCCCTTAGAGATAGGGTGAGAAGCTCAGCCATCAGGAGAGACTCGGAGTAGAGCCACTGATCCTTTACGTTGAAAGGAGCCAGTTGAGGTGGTTCATCTAGTAAGGAGCCACCTGGGCGCCTCCCTAGGGAGGTGTTCCAGGCACGTCCAGCTGGGAGGAGACCCCGGGGAAGACCCAGGACTCGGTGGAGAGATTATATCTCCTCACTGGGAACGCCTCAGGATCCCCCAGTCGGAGCTGGAGGATGTGGCCCGGAGAAGGGAAGATTGGGGTTCCTTACTGGAGCTGCTGCCCCCGCGACCCGATCCCGGATAAGCGGTAGACGATGGATGGATGGATATTTGGGAGTAAAACAAAATCACTTCTAACAATACATAAGCAACATAAAGTAACATTCCTTAAATTGTGTTATTAGAGAGAGCAATAAGTATTCAGCTCCTGCTGAGACATGAGATTAATATGTGCAGATGATTCCACGTTGTTCCACTTACAACAAATGGAGCTGTACCGATTCTACGCAGAAAACTATGTTGGACATAGAAAAGAAAAATATAACCTTGAACTCAAGATTAGGAAAGTTTTACAAGGAATGAAATGCAGTCAAGACGTTTGAGAGTTCTGGAGGACACAAACACTGCTACTGTCGGGGAGACTGAAGGAACCACACGAGGTGCTACTGAGCAGGACAACTGTGGGAGCAGTAATAAAGAAGCTATAATAATAATAATAAAGAAGCTCCACGTCGCAGCGTTTTCAATGTTTTTTTGGATGTAACTGGTTTCTTGACTTGCTGTTCAAAGTTCTGATCGTCGTGGACCTTTGAGCTTTATTTCTGGAGCTTTCACAAACCAACATTTATTCCGATTCGAGAAAACCCTGCTGCACTTTGACTGTTGTCTGCGTGACATCTGGACCTGTGGCACATACAGAACATAAATAATATATATACATACAGAACATGTTCAATAAAGTTTATAAAGTCATTCCAGGTGAAGATTTCTTGTACGCTGAGAAACCGAACCAGACTAAATAATAAACAAACAAAAGCACTTTCTTGCCTAACTCGACTGCAAATATCAAGAAAAACACAAAAATGAAAGAAAATAGCGGTGAAATTATTATTATTTTAATTTCTCTTTCAGAATTAAAATGTGGTTTGTTTACGTGGAGATAATTAAGTAGAGTTTTGTACTTCTCTTTCCATATCTGCCGACATAAACACAAACAAATAAACAGAATCACCCAGATCCTTAAAAAGTGTTTAACGGCATTGAATGTATTCATCTGAAATTAAAGCTTTAATTGGTATTAAAACGTCTGATAGAAACAAGAGGACGTTACAGCTGGTGACTTCTAACCCGACGCTCAGTAATCCATGTCCATGGATTGAATGTGACATTAAAACAATCTGAATTCTAACTGTACTTGTCTTGAGCTGTAGGAACCCTGAATATATTCACGTCATTATTAAATAATAACTTGATCATCTTACATGCGTTTCAAAGCTTCGGCAAACAATTAGAAAGTAATGAATTCCCTTTATGTCCTTAAAAGGAATGAAAGCAAAATGTTTTTACTTTCACAAGGAAACATCAGAGTGTTCCCACGTCACAGTTCTGTGGAGCAGCTTCGTATTAAACAAGCATCACTACTATTCTGTCACTTTGTCGACACCTCGAGTGTCTTTAGAGTCTGAAACAAATGAAAACAACTCCCAGACTTTCCGCTACAGCGGCCTTTAGTCGACACCAACAGCAAAGTCACATTTCGTATTGACTTACGGGGCAACGACTCTGACTCGCTCCTTTAACATTATTTCTCCGTCCCGTCAATGTCGCCACCTTAAAGCCGGCGGCGTCTGAAATGAAAGCAGTTTCTGTGGTTCCCCCGATGTGATTAACCTCCGCGTGAACACAACAAACCCTCCTGAACACTGAGCGCCAACGTGTTCCCTGTGTAGCGCCCAGCCTCCACATGGCGCCGCTCAGCGCTGCAGTCCTGATCATGATGAACGACCCCCCCCCCTCTTCTCAGCTTCAGTGCTGTCGTACCTTTAAGGAAGAATAATGCAGACCTGGAGGAGCCACAGAGAGGGGAACACGGGCTGGAGCTCCGTGCACGAGATCCATAACTCTCCTGGAGCAGGTGAGCAGGAACAGAGAACATGGACTTTGGTTGCAAATCTTCTGAAGATTAAGTTCAAGACTTTGCGAACTTTTTGGACGATGGATCCTGTTTTTGTGATATTCTACAAACCACCACTGACGTATTTTAACTCAAGAACTTTTCCTACATTTCAGTCTCTGCAGGCGGTGAAGAGGTCACATTTAACACATCATATCTCAATATCAACCTTTGACCCTGGAGGATATGGGCCCTGCACACCTGCTGTTACCGAACGCTGCCGACTTAATCGCTTTATGTAATTCACTGTTTGTTTGAACTTTATGTGAAACTTGGTAAAGAATAACAAACGTCCCCACATATTAAACCTTCTCAACAAAATCATAAAACAACAACATTAACCCATCTCTTCAGTGTTTTATTATTTATACTTATTTTATTATTTAAATTCTTTATTTTACTGTATTTTGTTTCTCATTATTACTTGTTTTATTCTATAATTAATTTTTTGCCATCCTAATTTTTGTCAATTGCATGTAAAATTTGATTTGTTCGAAAGATGCTTTTTAAATAAAGTTTGACTGATATTGAACACTTTTACATTTTAATATAATTTGGCGAAATTTAGTTTTGGCAGCAATTAGCAGCTAAACAATTATACACAGAAATAAATATTTCAGCTGATTTTTCGAGTATGTTTTTAAAGAATACTGCAAAATAAGATTTGTTTTAGACCAAAGAATTGGACTAAATTAAGTTTTGAGCTGAAGATGGAAAGTTAAACCTGCAACAACTGAACTTCCTCCAAATACTCTTTTTATAATGCAAATTCCAACAAAGTGGTCCCAGCTAATTATTTCTCTTTATCTTCCTCTGCAGCGGGAAGCTTGAGTTTCAATGTGATCAGTAAATTAAGATGACAGACAGTGACAGACTGTTAGTACCGTGCTTTAATAAACCCACGATGTGTCTGCTCTACATTGAAAATCCATAAGCATAGCAGAGCGTCACAACTGCATGTGAGAGTCATCTGTTCCAGCCTCCTGGGTCCTCCAGTAATCTTCCAATACACAAAGCAGCTTCAGGCGGCCGGGCTCTCTGACTCTCTGCCGGTTTGTTTATGGATCCAGCATGTTCCCTTGAAGGTTCTTCCACACAGGACGCTCCACATTAAGAGCCACTCAATGCTGTCGGACTCCAAAGTGAAGAGGACACTGACTCCTGTGCAGAAAGTTTCCAGGCGAGCTGGAAAGCAAAGAAAAATAAGAAATGTGCAAAAAAAGTGAAAATGCATCAAAGATGTGCTGTGAACTCTGATAAAAGCAGCCTCATGTCGAGCATGATAAATGGCATCGCTCCGTACACCCTCCGCCAAAGAGGCAGCGCAGTAATAAGAATACAGTAAGTAGTGCCATTCATCCTGCGCCTGGAAGAGCACACTTCAAGCGAGTGCAACTTGCAGAGATAATTGAAAGGTCCCTGCATACAAAGGTAATAGAATTGTCTTCTTTTCAGATGTTGCAGCAATAGGCAAACGGAGAATCAGAAGAGCGAAGAGCTCCATTCTGTGCCTTCTTAATGCATTTAGTTACATAAAAGGAACATTAGCATGACGCTAGCCTTGACAGGCATGCAGCACAACGCCTCAGTGTTAATCCAGAAGTAATTCAAACATGTAGATACGCTGCTGTTGTGCAGCTCATTCACATGTGGCTCTGTAATGGCTGCTGTGATGCAGAGGGCATTTAGGTTCAAATGTGGTGTGAGGAATAAATTATAGATAATTCACTGCAATCAATGGATCTAGAGTTGAATTGTGTTAAAGAGACACTGCAGGTGAACAGGGTCAAACATTGTAACTAACAGATATCAGCATGAAACTTCCCCACTTCATTACTCACATCAACACAAGTTTATATTACAAGTGTTCATGTCTAAACATGCACATGAGGCATTATGTAACTTTTACATGGACTGAGTGACGGCAGTGTGCAGAATATAAGAGGTCCATAATACTGACAGTAGTATCCTCAGCATCCTCCTATAATACACAACACCGACACTTTGCTGGTATTACATCAGTGCAGAGCGAGCAAAGTGTCCAGATTGAATGTGGAGTTCCACAAGGCTCCATCTTAGGCCCCAAACCTTTCTTTGTATATGTGAAAGATCACAGTTGCAGCAGAGCAACAAAGAAGAAACACGACTTAACACGGTGCGTGGAGTGTGAGGAGTGTTTTCTAACACGGACATAACTCCGAGATACTGATCTGTACACATTCTTGATATTTGGTAGCCTATTTTCAAGTGCAGGCAAAAGAATGTGAAATGTTTATAAGTTCTGTGTTTACGGTGCATCTATCTCTGCACACTATACCAAGACTCTAAAAACGTGCTTATGTCGTGTATTCCATCACGTTTACATATATAGACATCCTTATACTTATACATTACACAGAATACTCTTTACAAGTAAAGTATAAATGCATCAACATCAAAAATATACAAAAGTAAAAGTTCTCATAAGAACAAAACAATCGATATTATATTATTGTGTTATAATCATTGATGCATTAATGTGTTCATGCAGCTTTTTATATATTATTACTATATATATCTTTCACCAATGGATCAAACTAGTTTTATCTTAATGATAGAATGTGTAGATTAAATGTTGTATTAATAATATTGCAGCAGAGGAGAAGTAAAGTACCAGGCATCTGTACTTCGTGTTAATGCACAGACAGGTTTTTAAAGTCTTCACATCACAACAACAACTCAGGGAAAGATGACGAACAGGAAGTGACGGGAGCTGCACGTGTTCTGATTCTCACATCATAACAGCTTTTAAAAAAGTAAATGATACATAATGCTGTTCTTCAGCCCCCAAGTGATTATGAGTCTTATGATCCAAATACTGAAAGTGTTTCGTTGTTGCTCGTTCTACAGCGTCTGCGCTCCCTCGCCGCTGCAGCTCACTTACTCCCGACCCCGGGCGCTGCACGCTCGGCGACACCCTTAATGAATATAAAAGATCATTTTTTGGTAAAGCGGCTTCTCGGTGGGGGTGGGGGGGCTGCTTGACCGCCGGCCCAAAAACTGTAAATAGTCCTGGTGGCGCTTTGTTCTTCGCTGTGAGCACAATGTGCAGGATGTCTCGGGTCATTACTGAACTCTGTAAACTGTTTATTACAGTTTGATGGGTCATATTTTACAGCATTAACCTCAAGTCTAACACACAACACATTATTAGATAGTTTCAGTGTGTTAATGGTCTCAGTGACCATCTTTATATTGTCATACAATAACTCAATTTACCATGTGGCTACTCATTTTATATAATACAAGAGCTCCAGCAGCAGCACAGGCCGCGTCACACTTTCAGAAATATGTAATGGACTGATCGTAATGTAGAGAATGACGCATGAAATAAAATCCCTGTGCAGTGTTGTATAATGATGGTAATAAGAATATATGAATCACTTTCTGTACTTTGAACCACACCAAACTCCCATGATGCACCACTGCTTCACCACCACACCAAACTCCCATGATGCACCACTGCTTCACCACCACACCAAACTCCCATGATGCACCACTGCTTCACCACCACACCAAACTCCCATGATGCACTGCTGCTGAACCACCACAACAAACTCCCATGACGCACTGCTGCTGCACCACCATACCAAACCAAACTCCCATGATGCACTGCTGCACCACCACAACAAACTCCCATGATGCACTGCTGCTGCACCACCATAACAAACTCCCATGATGCACCGCTGCTTCACCACCACACCAAACTCCCATGATGCACTGCTGCTGTTGCACCACCACAACAAACTCCCATGATGCACCGCTGCTTCACCACCACACCAAACTCCCATGATGCACTGCTGCTGATGCACCACCACAACAAACTCCCATGATGCACTGCTGCTGCACCACAACACTTCACCTTTTACGATCAACAAAAGGTTGATAAGTATAACTGCAGTTTCTTCTGCTTTGTATTACCTGGTGCAGGTTTCACTCGATATTAACTACAGCATCAATGTAAGATGAGAATATAAGCAGCAACAGAATTAACTTTAGTGGATGTTCTAATCACATGTTACTCAGGTTTATTGTATTTCAGGTTTCTACTAGAACATGTTTTCATGCGTTAAAGTTCTGATGCCTGTCTCTTTAAGCTCTCTTGCGAGAAAAAATGCAAAAAAGGTAGTTTAAAAACAGATATTTAAAGTCATATACGCTGTGGTGTAACTCAGAATGTGTAAATAATTATGTATCGTGCATGTGCTCATGCATCTGTTTGGGGTTTCTTTTAGGAAGTTTTTCCTTGTGCGATGCAAGGGTCTAAGGACAGAGGGTGTAAGGACAGAGGGTGTAAGGACAGAGGGTGTAAAGACAGAGGGTGTAAGTACAGAGGGTCTAAGGACAGGTTCTAAGGACAGAGGGTGTAAGGACAGAGGGTCTAAGGACAGAGGGTCTGAGGACAGAGGGTATGAGGACAGAGCATCTAAGGACAGAGGGTCTAAGGACAGAGGGTGTAAGGACAGAGGGTCTAAGGACAGGTTCTAAGGACAGAGGGTGTAAGGACAGAGGGTCTAAGGACAGAGGGTGTAAAGACAGAGGGTGTAAGGACAGAGGGTCTCATGACAGAGGGTGTAAGGACAGAGGGTCTAAGGACAGGTTCTAAGGACAGAGGGTGTAAGGACAGAGGGTCTAAGGACAGAGGGTGTAAAGACAGAGAGTCTAAGGACAGAGGGTGTAAGGACAGAGAGTGCAAGGACAGAGGGTCTAAGGACAGAGGGTCTAAGGACAGAGGGTCTGAGGACAGAGGGTCTAAGGACAGAGGGTCTGAGGACAGAGGATCTAAGGACAGAGGGTCTAAGGACAGAGGGTGTAAGGACAGAGGGTCTAAGGACAGGTTCTAAGGACAGAGGGTGTAAGGACAGAGGGTCTAAGGACAGAGGGTCTAAGGACAGGTTCTAAGGACAGAGGGTGTAAGGACAGAGGGTCTAAGGACAGAGGGTGTAAGGACAGAGGGTCTAAGGACAGAGGGTCTAAGGACAGAGGGTGTAAAGACAGAGAGTCTAAGGACAGAGGGTCTAAGGACAGAGGGTGTTAAGACAGAGGGTGTAAGGACAGAGGGTCTCATGACAGAGGGTGTAAGGACAGAGGGTCTAAGGACAGGTTCTAAGGACAGAGGGTGTAAGGACAGAGGGTCTAAGGACAGAGGGTGTAAAGACAGAGAGTCTAAGGACAGAGGGTGTAAGGACAGAGAGTGCAAGGACAGAGGGTCTAAGGACAGAGGGTCTAAGGACAGAGGGTCTAAGGACCGAGGGTCTGAGGACAGAGGGTCTTTGTTTGTACGTTATTTGTGCCCAACATGGATATAAACAATGCACGTTTTAAAATATGTTGCAGACGATGCACTGACACGAGTTACACCTGAAAGATGTACTCAGTGTGTTCTGGTGAGTTAACTGCACTTAATGGTTTCTATCTTCTTCTTTACACCATCAGGCTTTTGTTATAAACGAACCCTCTGGGGAATCAGACTCCATGTGGTGCATCGGACCGGAGGATATTTATAGAGATGACCTTTCTGTGTCGTGTCATGTATCTGTAGATGACCATCACATTGGGAAATGTTAGTACGAAGGGAAACAAGACAAATGTACTTTTTAAAGGAAACTTTTTCCTCATGGATCGATAGAGAAAGGAGAGCTGCAGGCGCACGGCTCTGTGACCGCAGCTCAGCCTCTCTGTGTTTATTTATGCAGCTGTTAGTGTTAGGTCTCGGCCTGTTTGCTAAATGTTTTATGATATGTTTGGACTTCCTGTTTTATTTTGTTAGTTACCTGTTCTCTGTTGTTTCCACTTCCTACCCCCAGGTGTTCCCAATCTGTTCGTTAGTGTCCTCACCTGTGTCTCGTTGTTCTCTCACTTCCTGGTGTGTATATAGTCTGTGTTTTGTTTGTCTCTTGTTGCCACTTCGTCTTCGTACTTTGATGTCAAGAGTTCCAGCATTAGTCCCGTCTTCCTGTTTCCCAAGCGTTTGATTCCCCGGCATCCTCGACCTTGTTTCCGTGACTCAATTCTGTCTTTGCCTGATCCTTGTCTGCTGTGCTGTTACGCTGAGTATCTGCCCGTGTACCAAACCTGTTTCCATGACCCGGCTCTGCTCCTGGATTACCCCTTGATACTTTGTATGATCAACTATCTATGCGTGTACCATAGCAACTGCAAAGTTTCAGTAAAGACTATTTCCATTCTACATTTATCTGCCTCTGTGTCGTGCAATTGAGTCCCACCTGCCTTCTGTCTTGATCGTACCGTTACAGTTAGTGCTAAGTGTGATGGAAATATTGCATCAAATTATAATAATTAAACTGAGGATGAAGTGATGTGGACTAATGTCGGACAGTGCATGATGGAGGAGGGTGAGTCACAGAGAGTCTGTGTGCGGTCTGCAGCAGTCTGATGGTCCTGTACTGTGTGCAGATAAGAAGCTTTGTAAATGTATTGAAACACATTTACAAGATAGCTTCCACACACAGCTCACACTGCTCCTTGTAGAGGGTATGCACCAGACGTCGCCTCTAAGAGCGGACTAAACGGGAAGCTAGGACGAGGAGAAGGCGAGCACAATAAAGCCTCTTTGGTGGCGGAATGAAAAACTCTTGTCTCCCAGTTCAACATGGAAGCTGCCATCTTGGAAAAACGTACGTGAAGACGGAAAGCGTGTGTACGAAGAATGTAGCCGATTTAAATAGATTTGTGCCACTTGTTTCAGACTGAAGTGTTTGTGGAGCATCTTCATTCTGTTGGGCTAAAACTGAATATTAGGCTCCATGTAAGCTCCTGATCCTTCCAGCCCAGCACA
This sequence comes from Cottoperca gobio, assembly GCF_900634415.1. Taxonomy (NCBI): domain Eukaryota; kingdom Metazoa; phylum Chordata; class Actinopteri; order Perciformes; family Bovichtidae; genus Cottoperca; species Cottoperca gobio. The sequence goes on from NC_041363.1 coordinate 492,030, forward strand.
GAACCAGTGGGCTCAGCACATCGGCGTGTGGCAGGTTTCCTGACATTTATATGAACCTGATTTAAAACTCAAAGCAAAGCCTGAAAAACAAACGGTGCTTTGTCGTAGGTCGAGACGGGATTCGTTCATGTGACGAGGACAACAATTACTGCACGAGGACATGAACACAGATATTTACTTTATTACATCTTTGTATTGGGAAAACTGTAAGCTAGCTTTGTTCGTAGCTAATACTGTAAGTTATCTTTGTTCGTAGCTAATACTGTAAGCTAGCTTTGTTCGTAGCTAATACTGCAAGCTAGCTTTGTAGCTTATACATTCTGAGTGAAACGTTACAGTTGTGCAGAATATAAATGAAAGATGATGAATATGTAATAGATGAGTTGTTAATACAGAATATAAAGTGTAATTTTACACAAAATGGAAACTGCAAAGACTCGTTTCGTCGCCTGGACTCCAGATGTTTCTGCGAACTGCAGATGTTTCCTAGTTTACACGTGTTTACTTTAAATACCAGCTATACTGTAAGTCAAGCAGTGGTGGGCCGTCAGGGCCAGCAAGGCCTTCTCTGCTGGCCTAAACATCATCAGAATATACATTTAATTTTGATATATTGTTTCCACAAATATGTATTAAATTATTCCCCATAGTCTATTCTCTTCATTTCATAGCTTTCCTCTTGGTTGCGCTGCTTCCAGCCTCAGATGGAGATTTGGAGGTCTGGCCTTTATGTTAGAGCTTTTATCCAATCATATTACACCCATAATGTGTTGCCATGATCCAAGAAATCTGCCCTGAGGCCTTCAGAATCAACAGTGCGGACGCCTGTAGCTTAAAGTGAACGGAACAAAACTGTGGCGTTAACCAATCAGATTTCGAGTTGGGGACACCGAGACCAGCTAGCAGGCATACGATAACGTCAGCACGTGCACCTCTTTTGATTGGATACGCACTATTGAGAGGCGGAGCTATGCAGAGCTAGCAAACTTTGAACGAGCTAATTTAGATTTCTACAAGCTGTTTTTTTTCAACCCACAATGGCTGAAGGAGGAGGAGAGATCGATGTGGTCGCAGATATAATTACAACGCCATTTTCAAGAATATGTTTCGTAAATATTAATATAACTCTGTTGTTAGGGTGACGCCATGGCATCATAATGATGGTATTAATGATGGACTGTGTAGGACATCACTGAAGGCCTAGGTGTGAAATGCGCGGCCCGCCACTGAAGTCAAGTAATACTGTTATTTTACATTTTACTTTACACTAACTCCACTTTATCAAACTGTGTATTGATCCTCACAAGGACAGTGCACATTAATATCATTCCTGAAAATGTAAATACAGAGTTGAATATGAACTTTGGTCCGTAGTTCCTGGGCAGCAAAGAAAACACCATCAACAGATGAGAGCAGTGAGAGACAGAAACAGAGCCGCACTATAGACGCACTACAGACGCATTACAGGCGCACTACAGGCGCACTACAGACGCACTACAGGTGCACTACAGGCGCACTACAGGCGCACTACAGGCGCACTACAGGCGCACTACAGGCGCACTACAGACGCACTACAGGTGCACTACAGGCGCACTACAGACGCACTACAGGCGCACTACAGGCGCACTACAGACGCACTGCATGCGCACTACAGACGCACTACAGACGCACTACATGCGCACTACAGGCCCACTGCAGACGCACTGCAGACGCACTACAGGCGCACTACATACACACTACAGGCGCACTACAGACGCACTACATGAGCACTACAGGCGCACTACAGGCGCACTACAGACGCACTACAGACGCACTACATGCGCACTACAGGCCCACTGCAGACGCACTGCAGACGCACTACAGGCGCACTACATACACACTACAGGCGCACTACATGAGCACTAAAGGCGCACTACAGACGCACTACAGGCGCACTACATAAACACTACAGGCGCACTACAGACGCAATACAGACGCACTACAGGCGCACTACAGGCGCACTACATACACACTACAGGCGCACTACAGACGCACAAGAGACACTTTTATAATCAACAGACGATCAACAGATATTGTAGCAACACAAAGTGTCGAGTGGCAGCTCAAACTCTGAGCAGTGTGACGACAAGTAACATTTCACTTATACTAAACCAGGTTCCTAATGTTGTGGAGAAGCACGTCAGGCCAGATGCTGCTTTCAAAGGCAGTCGTGTTTACCATGTTCACGAGAGGAGTCCCCCCCACACACACAATGTTGTAGGATTGTATAACTAGTCTCAAGTAAATGTTGATATTATATTATTTAACAGCCTCATGTTGTCATTATGTCTTCATGTGTTCTGCATGATGTTAGCTTTCTAAATGCTTCGTATCGATGTACTCACGACTTATCCACAAACATCGAGCTCATTAGATCCATTTGATGTTTGATAAATACTTTATTTATCTGGGATAAAAAGGTCAAACGTGTTTTCTGTGTGATTCTCTTCTCTGGATGTGAGTCATGCTCCTTGTTACAGGGTTGCTGTCAGCGGCCCCCTGCTGTGTGTCCGAGCATGACGTAACCAGCAAGAATCATCAGCATCAGACTGTTGCAGGCCAGATGTTTGAGCCTCTTCCTGGATGTGTTCTCTGATATCCTGCTGCAGAAACAGACCTGCGGTACCAACACCCGGGGAATCATCTTGCACTTCACAAAGACTGTATCAATTATCAGGTAAATTCAATTTAGCCATATCGTGTGTTTCATATTGCAGATTACGTTTTTTAATAATGCCAGCAGCAGTTCACCAGCTGGGGATCCTGATATTGCTGGTACAGTGTATAATTATGTTTTACTGGAGCATAATGTTTCTCTCAGCCTCTGCAGGAAGTATGAACAGTAAAGAGTATAAGCAGAATAAATGAGCTGTAAATATATAAATATAAATAAATATTAGCCTCTGGTTTGTGATGTACTTCTTCATCCTGATTGTTTTATTACTCTGTTTAATTTGAATACAGTCTTTTCTGGCAGCAGAAATAAAGTCACTCATTGTTTTAAATCTCCAACACAACTCTCTGAGTAACGAGCAGCATGAACTGAACTTGCCCTCAGAAACAGACTCACGACACTCATCAGGACTTTTCTCAGTGTTTAGATTCTTCGTTCAGGAGTCAGGAGAGAAACACGGGAGAGATTCATATTCACTTTGTGAGGAAGTTTTCCTTTGAAGACGCAAACTCCAAGAAAACTTGATTGAAAAATCTTCTACTTCTGTCTTGAAGTCCAGAGTCAATAAAGTTTTTCACCAATCTCTTGTCCCTCAGAGCTGCAGGGAAGACGTGTTCTTATAGTCCGACCCTAACGTTAGCATCGCACCGCTTCCCTCCTCTAAAAGCTAACGGGATGTTTCCACTGGACTTTAGATTGCAGAAAATAATGTCTGTGACAAACAAACGTTTGTGATATTTACACGTTTAGTTAGCAGGAGAATCTGCACAGATTCACACTTTTATGATTAAATGATATGATGCAAGAAGTAAGAAGCTATACATGGAATCGCAGTTTCAGGCTTGCGGTGGAATCGCAATGCATTCTGGGGTGGCAAGACTAGAAAAGTGAGCACCAACTCCACAAGCGCCGCCATTTTGGATTTATTCTCTACGTGTTTACATTTTACTTAGCTTATTCTTCAAGCGTGTTTACATTGTATTTGGCTAGTTTTTAGTGTGTAAGCATCGCTCTTCTAGTTATGGGATTTGGACACCGGAATTGTGTGGTGAAAGGATGTTCGAGCAGTGGGAAAAAGCTAAGTAAATGGGCAGAATCTCATTGTGAGCTTCACGATTGCAAAAATTGCGACTGCAAGCTTATTCTTCAAGCGTGTTGTAAACAAACCTACTACTCTACAATGAGTTCTGAACTCCTTTCTTATGATGAGGTTCAGATGTGGAAAGTCGAAGCTTTGAAAGTATTTTGCCGCAAGCGGAATTTAAAGGTTTCAGGAACAAAACTGGAGCTTATTGCCAGGGTGTTTGCTGCATCAGAGACGGGCATTGAGGAGCAACCAACAGCTAACGAAAGAATTTCAATCACAGACAAAGAAAAGACTAAGCTTTTGGTTATGCCGAGTGGCGTTTCAGTGCCTGATCCCTTGACATTGCAGGATGGCTGGGTCAATGAAAACAACAGCATGACTTCTTGGCCGCCGATATACCTCAGCGATATAACATTATGTTTAATGTCTGACCCCCCAGGGAACCATGTCGAGTTTCATAAACGAACTTTGAACGAATACAAAGAAGGCAAAGCATTTAGACTGTTTGACTCTGGCTGGTTGAAACAAATATCTTTCAATCATCTCGCAGATTCTGAGTTTTGCTTTTTGAAAGCTAAATGTTCTCATTCAATGAAAATTTCCCACACGCCACATTCAGCATGGATCTGCGTAGTCAAGAAAACTGGAGATATCATAAGTGCTTATTGCAGTTGTGTTGCAGGGTAAGCTATTATAAATATATACCTAACTTGTGTTTGTTAATTATTATAAAACTCAATATATAGAAAGTACATTTGTCAATATATAAATCAAGTAGATAGACTACATACCCCAGGTCGAGTTCAGGATCAGGGAATTCATTTGTTGGTTTCCTTGCATGAAATGAAGATTTCTTGGGCTCCCTAGACTTCCCATTGTAATCCTGTCTCTTTACAGCTTTGGTCCATGCTAGCCTTCTGTCTTTGTTCTTTAGTGCGGTTGGTAATGGTAATAGTTCGAACGGGAGCTTGCAGTCGCAATTTTTGCAATCGTGAAGCTCACAATGAGATTCTGCCCATTTATTTAGCTTTCTCCCACAGTTTGAACATCCTTTCACCACACAATGTGTCCAAATCCCAGAACTAGAAGAGCGATGATCACACACTAACAACTAGACAAATACAATGTAAACGCGCTTGAAGAATAAGCTAAGTAAAATGTAAACACGTAGAGAATAAATCCAATATGGCGGCGCTTGTAGAGTTGGTGCTCACTTTTCTAGTCTTGCCACCCCAGAATGCATTGCGATTCCACCGGAAGCCCGAAACTGCGATTCCATGTATAAAGGAACTACAGCAGGTCACATGACCTCACGTCAGCTAAGCTAACGGCGGCTAACGTTAGCGTGATGACGTTTAGACACGTTTTTAAAGACACGCAGAAGCTTCTGAAATTGTGTTTACTGATGTGTTTTATGTCGTAGAACAAAACGTTTAAATCTCTTCAGCTTTGTTGACTACATAACTTATTCCAGGCGAGGGAACAGGAAGTGCTGATCATTCATGCAGCTCAGATTCAGAAGACACTCAGACTTAAAGTCAAATGTGTTTTAATTACTCTCACTAATTCAACTCGTACTGAATCTGCAGAATAAGACGGCGAACATAAACGTTCAGTGAAGCTGCCGCGGTGAAGCCGTTACTCGTTGGCTTCGTTGAATCTGACCATCATGTTTTGGGAGACATCTCAGGAACTAATCTGCTGCTGCTCTCCAGTCGAGTTGAACTCGTTGTGCTTCTCTCAGCACCCACCATCCCTGAAAACAAAGCGCTGCCACTTTGTTCTATCTGCATGGCGGCAGGCACTTACGCTGATTGGTCTCCCAATCATTTTAAATAAAAAGCTGTAAGAGGTGAATCATTTCAAGTGATGTCCTTAAGTGCACCTTTCACAGCCATTGTAGCCCCGTCACAGAACAGGGTGAGAGAAGTGGTGGTGGGGGGGGGTCGGCTAACCCGAACAATGAACCCGGATAATAACAATAATAATGAAGACATATGGCAGATATTTTTAAATGTTCGTGCATCAGAGTTTTGCATTTAATTGGCTGAAGTTTTGGGCTTTCTGCCAAATACCAATCAATCAGTGGAGCTGCCATAACGAAGACTTCTCTGATGAATGGATTCAAATCTTCTTATTGTCATGGAAACACCTACAAATTTCCAATTTTAGAAACGGCTCTCAGCGAAGGTTGCCTGCCTCAGTATTCACTTTACTTTATATCTATACATTCAAGTTTCAAGCCCTCCATGCAGCTGTGTGCTGGTCGCACTGATTACAGAACTACACGTCTGTGTGACACCAGAGGGAAACAACTGAACGCACAATTAGAAAACTAAATGAGGTCAAGGACGACGAGCCGGAGACGAGCCGGAGACGAGCCAGAGATGTTCGTCACGTCGCTACAGAGTGGATAAAAACGAGGCTTTTTGAAAGATAAATACTAATATTTATAAATTAAAGACGTTCATGTGCAAAACCTTCAGTTTCTATTGGTTTTAAGTCTTTATTTCTCTTCATGATGGAACATGTGATAAAAGACTCAACATTTATTATGAATATTATTATTAATGATAATATCATTAAAGGTGAACCGTGCAACTATGTTATTCAGGAAGTATGTATCAAACAAGCCCATCATGTTATTCAGCACCTTGAAGCAGCTCTCAGTATCACAAAGGCTGGTGACCCCTGACCTAAAGAATCATCTCTCCTCCTTTTCCTCAGGACACTCAAACGCCTCATGATACTGAGCGTCTGCAGTCACACCTGTACATCTGAGATGATGTGAAACACTTTATGAGCTGCGAACAGAATTACTATAAATCTAGCTTAATAAAGCTAACTGGCTCTCTTGGAGTCTGGGGGTCCTGGGCACTCGCTCCGCTGGTGAACCGACAGAGACTTTTTCATTGTGTAAGTTTCTAGAGTTTGTTTTTTAAAGATTCTTGTGAAAGTTGAAGCATCTTCTACCCCAAATATAGTCAGAGCCGTGAGTTGGACTGGAGACGTTGACCACATACATGGACTGTGTCTCAGAATATATATATACAGTATATATATATATATAGAATGGAATATATATATATATATATATATATATATATATATATATATAGAATGGAATATATATATATATATATATAGAATGGAATATATATATATATATATATATATATATATATATATATATATATATATATATATATATATATATATATATATAATGGAATATATAGGACCAAAGCACAAAAGGACCAAAGGACCAAAGGATCAAAGCACCAAAGGAGCAAAACACCAAAGGACCAAAGCACAAAAGGACCAAAGGACCAAAGCACAAAAGGACCAAAGCACAAAAGGACCAAAGGACCAAAGCACAAAAGGACCAAAGCACAAAAGGACCAAAGCACAAAAGGACCAAAGGACCAAAGCACCAAAGGAGCAATACACCAAAGCACCAAAGCACAAAAGCACCAAAACACCAAAGGACCAAATCACTAAAAGAGCAAAACACAAAAGGAGCAAAACACCAAAGGATCAAAGCACCAAAGGACCAGAGCACCAAAGGACCAAAGGACCAAAGGATCAAAGCACCAAAGGAGCAAAACACCAAAGGATCAAAGCACAAAAGGACCAAAAGGACCAAAAATATATATTCCATTCTGTATATATATATATATATATATATATATATATATATATATATATACATGTCTCAGAATATATATATACAGTATATACATATATATATAGAATGGAATATATATATATATATATATATATATATATATATACTGGGTATATATATATATATTTTGTATATATATATATATATATATATATACTGGATATATATATATATATATATATATACTGTAAATACATATTTATACATATATATATATATATATATATATATACAGTATATATGTATATCTGGGACAGTGCCTGGGGGTTGGCAGACCGGGGTGGTGGTTCCCCTATTTAAAAAGGGGGACCAGAGAGTGCGTGCCAACTACAGGGGTATCACACTTCTCAGCCTCCCTGGTAAAGTCTACTCCAAGGTACTGGAAAGGAGGGTTCGGCCGGTAGTCGAACCTCTGATTGAAGAGGAACAATGCGGATTCCGTCCTGGTCGTGGAACAACAGACCAACTCTTTACTCTTGCAAGGATCCTGGAGGGGGCCTGGGAGTACGCCCATCCGGTCTACATGTGTTTTGTGGATCTGGAGAAGGCGTATGACCGGGTCCCCCGGGTGATACTGTGGGAGGTACTGCGGGAGTATGGGGTGAGGGGGTCACTTTTGAGGGCCATCCAATCCCTGTATGCTCAAAGCGAGAGTTGTGTCCGGATACTCTGCAGTAAGTCGGACTCGTTTCCAGTGAATGTTGGCCTCCGCCAGGGCTGCGCTTTATCACCAATCCTGTTCGTGATTTCAGGATATCAAGGCGTAGTCGTGGAGGAGAGGGGTTGCAGTTCGGTGACCTGAGGATCTCATCGCTGCTCTTTGCAGATGATGTGGCCCTTATGGCATCATCGGTCTGTCACCTTCAACAGTCACTGGATCGGTTCGCAGCCGAGTGCGAAGCGGTTGGGATGAGGATCACCACCTCAAAATCTGAGGCCATGGCTCTCAGCAGGAAACCGGTGGATTGCCTACTCCGGGTAGGGAATGAGCCATTACCCCAAGTGAAGGAGTTCAAGTACCTCGGGGTCTTGTTCGCGAGTGAGGGGACGATGGAGCGAGAGATTGGCCGGAGAATCGGAGCAGCGGGGGCGGTACTACAGTCACTTTACCGCACCATTGTGACGAAAACAGAGCTGAGCCAGAAGGCAAAGCTCTCAATATACCGGTCGATCTTCGTTCTTACCCTCACCTATGGTCATGAAGGCTGGGTCATGACCGAAAGAACGAGATCACGGGTACAAGTGGCCGAGATGTGTTTTCTCAGACGGGTGGCTGGCGTCTCCCTTAGAGAGAGGGTGAGAAGCTCAGCCATCAGGAGAGACTCGGAGTAGAGCCGCTGCTCCTTTACGTTGAAAGGAGCCAGTTGAGGTGGTTCATCTAGTAAGGAGCCACCTGGGCGCCTCCCTAGGGAGGTGTTCCAGGCACGTCCAGCTGGGAGGAGACCCCGGGGAAGACCCAGGACTCGGTGGAGATATTATATCTCCTCACTGGCCTGGGAACGCCTCAGGATCCCCCAGTCGGAGCTGGAGGATGTGGCCCGGAGAAGGGAAGATTGGGGTTCCTTACTGGAGCTGCTGCCCCCGCGACCCGATACCGGATAAGCGGTAGACGATGGATGGATGGATATAAATATATATACTGTAAATACTTATATATATATATATATATATATATATGGTGCTGGAGGCCCAATTAATGTCATCCAGAGCTTCCTATGTCAATATATATATATATATATATATATATATATATATATATATATATATATATATATATATATACAGTATATATATATATATATATATATATATATATATATATATATATATATATATATACAGTATATATATATATATATATATATATATATATATATATATATATATATATATATATATATATATATATATTGACATAGGAAGCTCTGGATGACATTATATTATATTATATGACAGTATATATATATATATATATATATATATATATATATATATATATATATATATACTGTATATATATATATATATATATATATATATATATATACTGTATATATATATATATCACGTCTAATAATGAGGTGAAATGAACTCCTCATAATGTGTTCTGTGACATATATGTTAGATTGTGATGCTTTACGGTGAGAAGGTGTTGGGGGTTATTCCTACATGCAGCCTGCGCCTCCTCCCCCCCCCCCCCCCCCCCCCCACCACTCCCCGCCTCTCATTGGTTAGCACGAGGCTCCGGGATGATGATGCCTGGAGAGGGGGGGTAACCTCGGAGCGCACGTCTCTCGCGCACTCACGCACTGCAAAAGTGAAGTGAAGATGCTTCTTCCCTTCCGATCAGCAGTGCAACTCGTTAGCTCTTCACTTTTGCAGCTGCCGGAGCGACACGCTGTCCGCTCCCCGGGTTTACGGGAGGAAGTCGCACGGCCGGGCTCGGTGAGCTCGGAGGAGGCGAGAGGAGGCGGCGGAGCGCCGGTGGAGAGCTCCGCGGCGGTATGGGTGGGCTGACAAAGGGACGTTACCTGTCCACCACGAGTCTCCTGCTGCTGCTGTCCACCTCAGTGTCAGTGATCTGCAAAGGTAAGAGCTGAGTGCGCGTGCATGCATTCCTACTTTCAGCTTTAAAACGCCTTTTTTCCCCAGCGTGGAGAAAGATCTCTCTGCTTGTGCCAGCCTCGTGGTTACGCACCACTTGTCACGTTTTCCATCGTGTTTGTAAAGATTTTAAGATTTTTCTGAAGGTTTTGCACGTGCACGTGAGATTCCCAGCGCGTGTTTTTGGTTCATCCTCGAGTTATTGTCACAGTTTGAGCTCTCTGGTCCTCAATGCAGCACAGCTCATATTGATTCATCATCCACACACACTGTCAAGTTCCCACTGTTTATCTTTCTCCTCCTCCTCACCCCCCCCCCCCCCCCTCAGATCGATGTTAATTGTCCCAGTTTCACTCAGTCCTCGCGGCCTTTAATGAACACATTATCATGACCGCGCTGCGTTTAGGAGCAACAGGCGTGTCGACGCGTCTAGCTCCGAGAGTCTCTGCTGCTGCTGCTGCTGCTGGGCTCCCTGCTGACACCAGGCGTGGACTGAGTCAGACTCAGGGACAGAGAGTCAGGCACAGAGAGTCAGGGACAGACAGTCAGGGACATCAGAGCAGCATTGTCACACATGGGGGCAGGAGGCCTCTTGCGGTCTGATGTATTGGATGTGGTTTACTTGAAGGAGCTCCTGCATGTGAGGCTGTGGATCCTGCAGAGGATCAGTCTGTCCCAGTGTGTTGTGTGTTTACAGAGAAATGTTTCTGTATCTCAGGTCGTCATCGTGCCGCATTGAAACTCACTTTAATCAGATGTTATATCACAAGCACACCGTGTTTGTCTTTATATATTATATGTTCTCTGCTGCCTACTTTAATGACACAAGACATTTTTCATAATCCTGTTTCTGCAGGAGAGTGTGTGCAGCTGCGACTCTCTAGCGTTTTCATTATCGATGAATCATCTTGTCTATAAAGCATCAGAAAATATCTTTAAATGTGTCGTTGTGTTTCCTGTTGCACTGACCGAAGATGCTCTCTCTTCTTAACCTTTTTATTTTACAAACATGTCTAAACATGTCTAATACTATAACACTATAATACCGTCACAAACACAGTGAGAAAGAACGGGAACAGATCTTTAGGACTTCAGCATGTAAAATAAAGATCTTCACTTTAATAGGATAGAAAACAGAAACGGCTGAAAACAGACTTTAAGGCTGAAGTGCAGGAACATATTGAGGTCACAGCATCACAACTCTTCGCCCGCTGCAGTCTCAGAACTCTGAGAAAAGTCTCCGTGTATATATATTATTATCACCCTGAACAATTTATCTGTGTTCCTGCAGAGGGAAACACATTGTCCTCATCACGACCATCAACAACACGACTCAACACGACACAACATGACTCAACACGACTCAACACAACACGACTCAACACAACACGACTCAACACAATACGACTCAACACGACACAACACGACACAACTCAACACGACACGACTCAACATGTCTCAACACGACACGACACAACACGACACGACTCAACGCGACTCAACACGACACAACACGACACGACTCAACACAACACGACTCAACACAACACGACTCAACACAATACGACTCAACACGACACAACTCAACACGACACAACACGACACGACTCAACGCGACTCAACACGACACAACACGACGCGACTCAACACAACACGACTCAACACAATACGACTCAACACAACACGACTCAACACAACACGACTCAACACAACACGACTCAACACGACGCAACACGACACAACTCAACACGACACAACACGACACGACTCAACGCGACACAACACAACACGACTGAACACAACACGACTCAACACAACACGACTCAACACAATACGACTCAACACGACACAACACGACACGACACGACTCAACGCGACACAACATGACTCAACGCGACTCAACACGACTCAACACAACACGACTCAACACAATACGACTCAACACGACACAACACGACACAACTCAACACGACACGACTCAACACAACACGACTCAACACAACACGACTCAACACAATACGACTCAACACGACTCGACTCAACACAACACGACTCAACACGACACAACACGACACGACTCAACGCGACTCAACACGACACAACACGACACGACTCAACACGACTCAACACAACACGACTCAACACAACACGACTCTACACAATACGACTCAACACGACACAACACAACACGACACGACTCAACGCGACTCAACACGACACAACACAACACGACACAACACGACACGACTCAACGCGACACAACACAACACGACTGAACACAACACGACTCAACACAACACGACTCAACACAATACGACTCAACACGACACAACACGACACGACTCAACGCGACACAACATGACTCAACGCGACTCAACACGACTCAACACAACACGACTCAACACAATACGACTCAACACGACACAACACGACACAACTCAACACGACACGACTCAACACAACACGACTCAACACAACACGACTCAACACAATACGACTCAACACGACTCAACACAACACGACTCAACACAACACGACTCAACACGACTCAACGCGACTCAACACGACACAACACGACACGACTCAACACGACTCAACACAACACGACTCCACACGACACGACTCAACACGACTCAACACGACACAACACATGTAACACATGAGTTACATGTGTTACATGAGTTACAGGTGTTACAGGTGTGTGTTACAGTTGTTACAGGTGTTACATGTGTTACAGGTGTTACATGTGTTACATGAGTTACATGTGTTACAGGTGTTACAGGTGTTACATGTGTTACAGGTGTTACCTGTGTTACAGGTGTTACATGTGTTACATGGGTGTTACAGGTGTTACCTGTGTGTTACAGGTGTTACCTGTGTTACATGAGTTACATGTGTTACATGGGTGTTACATGTGTTACATGAGTTACATGTGTTACAGGTGTGTGTTACAGGTGTTACATGTGTTACATGGGTGTTACAGGTGTTACCTGTGTGTTACAGGTGTTACCTATGTGTTACAGGTGTTACATGTGTTACATGGGTGTTACAGGTGTTACAGGTGTTACATGAGTTACATGTGTTACAGGTGTTACATGTGTTACAGGTGTTACCTGTGTGTTACAGGTGTGTGTTACAGGTGTTACATGTGTTACATGGGTGTTACAGGTGTGACATGAGTTACATGTGTTACAGGTGTTACATGTGTTACAGGTGTGTGTTACAGGTGTTACTTGTGTGTTACAGGTGTTACCTGTGTTAAGTATGTTAAAGTTTAGATTTCAGATTTTTACCAGTTTTATATTTAGCAAATCTGCACTTTGTCACCTAAAGAGACTTTTGTTGTTCCCTAATTAAATAATTATTTATTGTCACAGGGTCAAACAACAACATGCAGCTGCAAGAAAAACGTGACAGAACGTATCCTGAAGTGCAGATTTTGTATTTGCATCAGCAGGAATGTAAACAAAGAAACAGCAGTGACTTCTCTGGGCCGACAAGATGGCCGACATCTTTAACAGTAAAACATTTGACGTCAGAGAAACGTCCATCACAAGACTTTTAAATGATCGATCAGTTGTTTTCTTGAGTGAAGGTTTCATCTATAAAATGTAAAATAAATAGTAGAAAAGTCAATTATAATTGTGTTATAATGTTTATCTTCCTGTCTGAGTTATTCAGTGACGTATCATCACATCTGAGGAGTTAAAATCACAGAATGTTTCTGATCTTTGTCTTTAAAATGATCTAAAGGATCAGAATAGATACATCTTCTGTGCATCGACTCATCAATCAAGCAGCAGCTGCACAGATCTGTAAACTCCTCCATCATGTGTGCAGGACGCGTCTGCAGCTCCTCATGTTCTGCACGTCCCTCTCACAGCAGGTGTCACACGGACGTTTCCCCTCAAGGTCGCTCCGACCGGCCGCTCGCAGCGGTCAGTGCGGCTTCAGCTCTTAAGATGTGGGCTGGAAACGAGCCTCACGCGAGCAGCCGTGACGGAGGAAGGACGGCGTGGCCCAGAGGGAAACTTTAAAAGGCTTTCAGCCGTGTTTCACTGCTCGGAACACGTTAGAGTCGAGAAGCACTGAGTGAAATCTGATGTTTTTATTCTTATTTATCCGTCTTCTGTGCGACTAAAACAAATAACTGAACTTCATTACACAATCTATTAAACATCCTTTAATTCAGCCGCCTGTCACATGAACATGTAGCTCTCAAAGAGACTGTCGCCTCTCTACTTGTTGCAGCTCCGCCTGTTGATCAAGTCTCCAATATCTGAGTTTAGTTTTATTTCTGGAAAGAAAGACGTGTTCCAGAATGACCTGACGGTGCGACACGTGCCGCTCATGCTGCTCACACTGCTCACTGACAGCCAGAGTTAGGGTTCAGAGAATTGACGGTTTGTAACGCTGTGCTCTCGTGATCTCACACATCCAGCTGCCTCGCAGGGTCCCAGGATGTGGAGGACACATTGTAGAATCAGGAGTCTGCTGAAGTCTTTGGTTTTTATATATTGCACCTTTTTAACCTTAAAACTTAAAATGATTGTTTCTCAGGAACCTTTTATTTTGACAGAAAGTTTTACTGTTTGGACTTTTTAACATCAAGTGTCTCGTGATGCAAATAAAAGACGAATAATCCAATATGAAGAAGTACGATGTGGTGGAACACCGACTGTGCCGGGATATAAAGTAACCGGCTGCTCGTGATAATTAGCTGCAGCTTAAATATCAGTGATATTAGAAGTGACTCCCTACAGATCAGGTATCAGCTCCTCCTGAGACGCTGCTCACAGATGCAGGAGGCAGACTCAGAGATGCAGGAGGCAGACTCAGAGATGCAGGAGGCAGACTCAGAGATGCAATGACTCAGAGATGCAGGAGGCAGACTCAGAGATGCAATGACTCAGAGATGCAGGAGGCAGACTCAGATGCAATGACTCAGAGATGCAAGAGGTAGACTCAGAGATGCAGGAGGCTGACTCACAGATGCAGGAGGCAGACTCAGAGATGCAGGAGGCAGACTCAGAGATGCAATGACTCAGAGATGTAGGAGGCAGACTCAGATGCAATGACTCAGAGATGCAAGTGGCAGACTCAGACATGCAGGAGGCTGACTCACAGATGCACTGACTCAGAGATGCAGGAGGCTGACTCACAGATGCAGGAGGCTGACTCACAGATGCACAGACTCAGAGATGCAGGAGGCAGACTCAAAGATGCAATGACTCAGAGATGCGGTTGCTGATGAGGCTCCTGCTGATTTCATTTGACATATTTATTGGAGACTTGATGATTAATTTATGTGATATGTGATTTAGCAAGAGAGTGGGGGGGACGGGGGGTGTCGAGGAAGAAAAATAATGAGGAAGTGATTTGATGATTGTTGATGTAATTCAACACTCTGCTTTAAGAGACACTACAGGTGAACAGGGTCAAACATGTAACTAACAGATATCATGAAGCTTCCCCACTTCATGACTCACATCAACACAAGTTTATATTACAAGTGTTTAATATGTACATGAGGCGTTATGTAATGTAGCTGTGGAGAGTTTAAATCTACACACACAGTTACAAACACACACTCTGGTGTTCTCATGTTTCCTCTCGTCTGAAGAAGACGAGTTCTGGAAGATAAATAGTTTCAAATCTCCTGATGAATGTGACAAAATCTGTTTTTGCGTGTAGATTCTCACCTTAATTGGTCCAAATGACTGAGAATATATTGTATGATTGTGAGAATGTATTCTGAGCATGCAGCTGCAGGTGTTTGCTGTAAACCCTGGTGGTCACATCATCTGATAAACACGAGCAGCGTCTTCAGCTCCACCACATGGTGTGTGATGCGTGTGGACATGTGGACCCTTGACCTCACACTGCACACTGTCCCTCTCTGTTCTCGCTCTCCAGCTTTTAGAGAAAAGAGAACAAAGGATGCACAAAGCGGTTGCTACTTTTCTTCTGCACAAAAATAAGTTTTTATTTTATTTTGCTCTGTACACAGCTTTCATGAAAATAGACAAAGGTCAAATCTGTTATTTTCCCGGGGAGAAAGGAAAGGGACTTTTATATTTCCTGCCAAACCCAGAATGAATCATAATAGTCGGGCTGCCGTGGGTGACAACGTGCGCAGTTCAGTGCCCAGATTTACATTTAAATGAAACCAAATGGCTGTACATTCAGAAATGATATACAGTAATGATGATGGTAATAAAAGCAAAGTCCTCCTTCATATTGGACGGGCTCCTACTTGGGATTGCTGTCATTTGGGGGCTTTGCAGGTGCAGTTGGTGAGTTATGTCTTTGCTATGTCAAGACTATTACCTTCACATTTCAGCCGGTGAATTGATCAGCGTGCTGCCTAACGGGCGTAGAGGAGTCAGCCATCAGGCGGCGTGTGGCTCCATGTTACTCAGCTTCCTGCTGCGTGTCGTCTGTAGGTTTACTCTGTGTCCAGCAGGTGGACGTGTGGGACTCCACCACCAGCAGGTGGACGTGTGGAGACTACACCACCAGCAGGTGAACGTGTGGGGACTCCACCACCAGCAGGTGGACGTGTGGAGACTACACCACCAGCAGGTGGACGTGTGGAGACTCCACCAGCAGGTGGACGTGTGGAGACTCCACCATCAGCAGGTGGACGTGTGGAGACTCCACCATCAGCAGGTGGACGTGTGGAGACTTCACCAGCGGGTGGACTTGTGGAGACTCCACCAGCGGGTGGACGTGTGGGGACGTGGAGACTCCACCAGCGGGTGGACGTGTGGAGACTCTCAAGTTATGACTGATAAACGGCGTAAAAAATGTTTGTGGTGAGAAGTTCACACGGAAGAATGTGGGGAAATAATAATTTTATAATCTTCCACGGGAATATTAAACATGAGGTGACATGTTGATATGGTCATGATTAACATACAGACAGAGAATTAATTACCAAACATTGTGAGAAACATTACAGCTGCTGCGAAGTGAAGATTCTGCTCCTCCAGTTATTTCTGATGAGACGGACGGAGGTCCAAACTGCAGAAGTCCAGACTTCAGAGCGACAGAAAAATAATCTGCAAGTATTTTGATAATAATTCATCGTTAAAGTAATTTTTCATGCAAAAATGACAAATACATTTTGGACGTTTTATAAACTAAACCTTTAATGTAGAAAACTGCTGTCACATTAATGCAGAATGAAAACTATCGTTAGTTACAGTTTTAGTAGAAACCTGAAGATGTTTAATAAAAAAATTATCTGCAGATAATGAACATGTTTCACCTTCGTGCTGATGTTTATATATCGAGATTAAAGTGCATCTGTCGTCGTAGAGAAGTGGAAACAGCCTGATGTAAAACACATTTATTTATTTCTGCATCTTATTTTAGACGGTTTGTTTTCTGTGTTTCTTAATTTAATGTAATTATTGTAATATCATTAAGATAATACTGATATTAAATACTTGAAATGACACATAATCACAAACCTCCAACACCGACGTGAAGTCTTTATGTTCTCAGCTGTGTTTTTATGTAGAAGTCCCGATGGTCTAGTTTCAGTTTTACGTCTTCAGGACGCAGAAGCACCGACATGTCTTCAGGTGTCCCTGAGATGAACATGTGGACATGTCTTCAGGTGTCCCTGAGGTGAACATGTGGACATGTCTTCAGGTGTCCCTGAGGTGAACATGTGGACACGTCTTCAGGTGTCCCTGAGGTGAACATGTGGACATGTCTTCAGGTGTTCCTGAGGTGAAACATGTGGACACGTCTTCAGGTGTCCCTGAGATGAAACATTTGGACACGTCTTCAGGTGTCCCTGAGATGAAACATGTGGACACGTCTTCAGGTGTCCCTGAGGTGAAACATGTGGACACGTCTTCAGGTGTCCCTGAGGTGAAACATTTGGACACGTCTTCAGGTGTCCCTGAGATGAAACATTTGGACACGTCTTCAGGTGTCCCTGAGATCAAACATGTGGACACGTCTTCAGGTGTCCCTGAGGTGAACATGTGGACACGTCTTCAGGTGTTCCTGAGATGAACATGTGGACATGTCTTCAGGTGTCCCTGAGGTGAACATGTGGACATGTCTTCAGGTGTCCCTGAGGTGAACATGTGGACATGTCTTCAGGTGTCCCTGAGGTGAACATGTGGACATGTCTTCAGGTGTCCCTGAGGTGAACATGTGGACATGTCTTCAGGTGTCCCTAAGGTGAAACATGTGGACACGTCTTCAGGTGTACCTGAGATGAAACATTTGGACACGTCTTCAGGTGTCCCTGAGATCAAACATGTGGACACGTCTTCAGGTGTCCCTGAGGTGAAACGTGGACACGTCTTCAGGTGTCCCTGAGATGAAACATTTGGACACGTCTTCAGGTGTCCCTGAGGTGAACATGTGGACATGTTTTCAGGTGTCCCTGAGAAGAACATGTGGACATGTCTTCAGGTGTCCCTGAGGTGAAACATGTGGACACGTCTTCAGGTGTTCCTGAGATGAACATGTGGACATGTCTTCAGGTGTCCCTGAGGTGAACATGTGGACACGTCTTCAGGTGTCCCTGAGGTGAACATGTGGACATGTCTTCAGGTGTCCCTGAGGTGAAACATGTGGACACGTCTTCAGGTGTCCCTGAGATGAAACATTTGGACACGTCTTCAGGTGTCCCTGAGATCAAACATGTGGACACGTCTTCAGGTGTCCCTGAGGTGAACATGTGGACATGTCTTCAGGTGTCCCTGAGGTGAACATGTGGACATGTCTTCAGGTGTCCCTGAGGTGAACATGTGGACATGTCTTCAGGTGTCCCTGAGGTGAACATGTGGACATGTCTTCAGGTGTCCCTAAGGTGAAACATGTGGACACGTCTTCAGGTGTCCCTGAGATGAAACATTTGGACACGTCTTCAGGTGTCCCTGAGATCAAACATGTGGACACGTCTTCAGGTGTCCCTGAGGTGAAACATGTGGACACGTCTTCAGGTGTCCCTGAGATGAAACATTTGGACACGTCTTCAGGTGTCCCTGAGGTGAACATGTGGACATGTTTTCAGGTGTCCCTGAGGTGAACATGTGGACATGTCTTCAGGTGTCCCTGAGAAGAACATGTGGACATGTCTTCGGGTGTCCCTGAGGTGAAACATGTGGACACGTCTTCAGGTGTTCCTGAGATGAACATGTGGACATGTCTTCAGGTGTCCCTGAGGTGAACATGTGGACACGTCTTCAGGTGTCCCTGAGGTGAACATGTGGACATGTCTTCAGGTGTCCCTGAGGTGAAACATGTGGACACGTCTTCAGGTGTCCCTGAGATGAAACATTTGGACACGTCTTCAGGTGTCCCTGAGATCAAACATGTGGACACGTCTTCAGGTGTCCCTGAGGTGAACATGTGGACATGTCTTCAGGTGTCCCTGAGATGAACATGTGGACATGTCTTCAGGTGTCCCTGAGGTGAACATGTGGACATGTCTTCAGGTGTCCCTGAGATGAACATGTGGACACGTCTTCAGTTTCTGGTGAAAGAACTCCCCGAGGATATAAAAGCAGTTTGGATTGAACTGTGAGGCGTGTCGCATGAATACGACAGAAACACAGCAGGAGGCAACAGATGTTTAAATAATTATAAAGTGAACATGAGAACACAATGTGAAGGCTGGAGAATAACAGCAGTGGCTTTTCACAATAAAAGCCCCAGACATACACATTGAATCCCTGCCTACCTGAGAGCATTTCACCAGGAGACTCCACTAAACATCTTACAGTAACGTCTCCAACAGCCGGAGTAACGCTAACTGTGGAGACCAGACAAAGAGCTGCTGACGGAGGAAGAAGGTGAAGAGATAACAAACGTTACATCCTGACAAAGCTCCTGCTGATGAGTACGAGCAGCTGATTTACTGCCTTCATCATCGCACTGACATCAGGCTTCTTTGGGATTCTCACGCTGTTTCTTTGCACAGTAGCGTGAGCCAGGCAGCTAACGGTAGCTGTGTTGCTAATGATACATGTATGAAATCAGCGTCTCTGTTTCGCTGCTAGTTATAAACTAACGTGTCCTGAGTTGGTGGTCGCTTCCCACAACAACAACAACAACAACAACACCTGTAGGGAGCGAACAGCTGACATCTTGTTTCCACTTTTAACAAGAACAGATTTGCGACAGCCAAGCACACACACACACACACACACACACACACACACACACACACACACACACACACACACACACACACACACACAGAGTTCATTAATAAGAGCTGTGTGTGTGTGTGTGTGTGTCTCTCTGTATTGGTGCTAGTTTCGTGCAGCCACCTAAACACACACACAACTAATAAAGACATAAAGAAAACTGCTGGAATATTCTCAGCTATTAATTGCAGATCTTCAAGATCCCGCTCTAAATAAAGACCTATTTATCGCAGTAAACTGTAATTAATCACACTTGCACTGCGGAGCAATTACTCCACGAGTAGAGCGCGTTCTCTCTGAAGAACTAATGTGTGTTTTCACATTAATTTGGTCTCTGCTGCAGATCTCAGTCGACGCCGTAACATCGGAGGCTTCATCTCTGTTTACAGATGGTGTGCACCAGATGAGCTTTTACAGACTGCATTATGATGGTGTGTGTGTGTGTACATTGGCTTTATACGACGTGGCTGGATGTATTTGATAGCATCTGTGTGTGAGCTTCTATAGCATCAAGTCAGAGAGAATTCAATGTTATCAGGAACACGTCACGGTGTGTGTGTGTGTGTGTGCGTGTGCGTGTGCGTGTGCGTGTGTGTGTGTGAGTGTGTGTGTGTGTATCTCAGGCCTCAAATCCATGTCGGCCATCAAAGTCAACAGCCTTTTGAGTTCCTGAGTGAATCTCAGGAAGAGGAGCGGCGTTCCTCCATCAGACGCCATCTTCTTGTTTTCATGGCACCTCTCTGATGCACACTGAAACATCTCAGCAAATATCGGATGGATTTCTATTAGGGATAAAAAATATCTTTAAAGTAAAATATATAAATAAAAAAACAAAACATAAGTAAAAAGAAATGTGTAAAAAAAAAAAATATATATATATATATAGAAGTAAAAAAACAAAACATAAGTAAAGTAAATTAATATATATATTATATTTATTTGACGCCTCTTTGGAAATAGTAAAATAGAAAATATAAGTAAAGAAAAAAGTGAGGGAGCAGCGAGCTGATTGGACGATGCAGAGAGAAGTGAGAGAGCTGATTGGTCGATGCAGAGAGAAGTGAGAGAGCTGATTGGTCGATGCAGAGAGAAGTGAGAGAGCTGATTGGACGATGCAGAGAGAAGTGAGAGAGCTTATTGGACGATGCAGAGAGAAGTGAGAGAGCTGATTGGTCGATGCAGAGAGAAGTGAGTGAGTTGATTGGTCGATGCAGAGAGAAGTGAGTGAGTTGATTGGTCGATGCAGAGAGAAGTGAGTGAGCTGATTGGTCGATGCAGAGAGAAGTGAGAGAGCTGATTGGTCGATGCAGAGAGAAGTGAGTGAGTTGATTGGTCGATGCAGAGAGAAGTGAGTGAGTTGATTGGTCGATGCAGAGAGAAGTGAGTGAGCTGATTGGTCGATGCAGAGAGAAGGGAGAGAGTTGATTGGTCGATGCAGAGAGAAGTGAGTGAGCTGATTGGACGATGCAGACTCACACTCACACACACAGGACTGAGTCTTTATTACAGGTGGATGACCCCTCACTGTTTCTACATCTGGCTCCTGAAAAGTCACTTCATTAGAAAAGTTTATTTTTCAGGTCAAACTTCTCAGTTTGTGTCAGATTCACATTATTTCTGCTGGAGGTACAGGTGTAGTTGGCAGCAGCAGTGATGGAGGAGGAGGCGCTGTGTGCAGATGATGCTCATGTTTCTGCGCTGGCAGTTGGAACATGTTTCCAACCTGCACGTTGTCCTGGTTCAGCGCTGACTCACAGTTCATGTGAAGGCTGTTCAGTGTGTTTAATGAGGCCTGTGGGCTGTTTCTCTGCTTTCTGTTGACTTTAAAGGTCCTGACAGTTTGTTGCCTGGTGAAGCATTTAAAATGTGAATATTCCGATGTTTGTGTCGCTCCTCGTGCGTCTCAGCCTCCTACTGGCTCCTTTTCATGCTGGAAATGTTCTCTTTTCAAACTCATTTTGCCTTTTGATACAATCTGCGAGGCGTTCAGGGTCACCCGACATGTTCCTCTCGCCCACATGGTGTCCTGGGAACAATCTTTTGTTGTGTTTTGTCTTTTTAAGATACGTCACCAGTCGTTGGGATTATTAGCAGTTATGCAACCATGTGGCAGGCAGCGGGTCCATTGGCCCCGAGCTGCTTCCTGTTTGGGAACATGTCATGTCAGCCGCTGGCTCGCTGTGATTCAGCCTCGTCCTGCAGTTTGTGACATGAAATGCCATCCAGAGGAATGTTGTCTGCTGACGGAGGATCAGCAGTGACCAGCTTCATGCTTTACTGAAGGACCTCACGCTGCAGGCAAACACATCTTTTACTTTAGACATTTTAAACTATTTATCTTCTAACTCGTCTTCTTCAGACGAGAGGAAGCATGAGAACATCAGAGTGTGTGTTTGTAACTGTGTGTGTAGATTTAAACTCTCCACAGCTACATTACATAATGCATACATATTAAACACTTGTAATATAAACTTGTGTTGATGTGAGTCATGAAGTGGGGAAGCTTCATGATATCTGTTAGTTACATGTTTGACCCTGTTCACCTGTAGTGTGTACAACATGTATGACTCTGTTCACCTGTAGTGTGTACAACATGTATGACCCTGTTCACCTGTAGTGTGTACAACATGTATGACTCTGTTCATCTGTAGTGTGTACATGTATGACTCTGTTCACCTGTAGTGTGTACATGTATGACTCTGTTCACCTGTAGTGTGTACAACATGTATGACTCTGTTCACCTGTAGTGTGTACAACATGTATGACTCTGTTCATCTGTAGTGTGTACATGTATGACTCTGTTCACCTGTAGTGTGTACATGTATGACTCTGTTCACCTGTAGTGTGTACAACATGTATGACCCTGTTCACCTGTAGTGTGTACAACATGTATGACTCTGTTCATCTGTAGTGTGTACATGTATGACTCTGTTCACCTGTAGTGTGTACATGTATGACTCTGTTCACCTGTAGTGTGTACAACATGTATGACTCTGTTCACCTGTAGTGTGTACATGTATGACTCTGTTCACCTGTAGTGTGTACAACATGTATGACTCTGTTCACCTGTAGTGTGTACAACATGTATGACCCTGTTCACCTGTAGTGTGTACAACATGTATGACTCTGTTCATCTGTAGTGTGTACAACATGTATGACCCTGTTCACCTGTAGTGTGTACAACATGTATGACCCTGTTCACCTGTAGTGTGTACAACATGTATGACTCTGTTCACCTGTAGTGTGTACAACATGTATGACTCTGTTCACCTGTAGTGTGTACAACATGTATGACTCTGTTCACCTGTAGTGTGTACAACATGTATGACTCTGTTCACCTGTAGTGTGTACAACATGTATGACTCTGTTCACCTGTAGTGTGTACAACATGTATGACCCTGTTCACCTGTAGTGTGTACAACATGTATGACCCTGTTT
Source organism: Cottoperca gobio (assembly GCF_900634415.1). Taxonomy (NCBI): domain Eukaryota; kingdom Metazoa; phylum Chordata; class Actinopteri; order Perciformes; family Bovichtidae; genus Cottoperca; species Cottoperca gobio. The sequence goes on from NC_041363.1 coordinate 515,744, forward strand.
ACCTGTAGTGTGTACAACATATATGACCCTGTTCACCTGTAGTGTGTACAACATGTATGACTCTGTTCACCTGTAGTGTGTACAACATGTATGACTCTGTTCACCTGTAGTGTGTACAACATGTATGAATGTTACAATACATATCTTTAAAGGAGCTTTTCTTTAAAGGAGCTTTTTCTCACACTCTTCAGCAGAAGTCTCCACTTCAGCAGCACTTACATACACCAAACTTTCCACTTTCATTCCTCTCTATATTCTGAAGCTTTGTGCAGAGGGCTTTGTTCACATGTCACTCACAGCTCATGTTATACACGCTACACTAACTACATGCAGGAGATGCACAGAGTTCTGTGTGTTGACAGGATTTAGTGATTTATGGAGTGATACAAAGACAGATCCAGAATCTGTACAAACCTTTGACATGTGAACAACATGAAACACTTTGAACCTGCTTCATCCTTTAGCCATCAAATAGTAAATCTGAGGTGTAAATATTCAGTCTAGTGTCCGTGGAGGCTGCGTGTCGACGTCATCAGTTAGTGTTTGGTGACGTCTCATCATGGATGGATTGAAGCCAAAGACAAGAGACTGTAAACAAAGATCAATCTTTACTATAAAACAAAGATATTTGATGACACCAGCACATAGTTTTGTCACTTCATTAGCTCAGTTCATTCTTAAAGGATAAAAAGTGTTTAAGCGTCTGCAGACAGTAATAACATGGCTGCTATGAGTCAGCAGGTGAGGAGTTCAGATTCGTCTCTGTTCTCACCGCAGTTCAATTCATATGCGCTCTGCAAAGGAACAGAAATCGCCTCGTAATGCTAAGAAGCTTCCAGCGTCACCCTGAGCAGGTGGAGGTCACGCTGCAGAGACATTTAACAGGATTCATAGACCTCAACTAATAACTGCATCTCTGAGTTAGTAATTAGTGCAAAAGCCTTGATTGGCGCTGACGGATCCAGCAGACGTGCACATCAGGTGCTCAGCAGTAAAGAACCTCGATAAGTGGAGGAGAAACATCAGGAAATCAAGTCGCTGTCAGAAAGCGTCAGTCCTGATCTCTCAGCCTCCGCAGTGACGAGATGCTCACGTGCAGACTGAGGAGCACTGAAGGAGTCCATCACGACCTTCAGTCTGAGAGTAATGAGCAGCCTGCAGGCCGTGTGCAGAGCGGAGGGATTGTGGACAAGAAGGTCTGGATGTTTTGTTTGTGGCGTGCAGAATATTCGTTGTCGCTGTGACGGGAATAGAGAAACACATTGAAGAGGAGACGAGGCACGATGAAGGATAAGACAAACATCCAATCGAGACTTAAGAGGCGTAATGGATCACATGAAGTGTGTCTTCTAATCCTGCTGCAGAATGTGAAGGGGAAGCAGTCACTGCTCCTGTAGAGATGACGAAGGAGCTTTAAACAAACGTACTGTAGCCGGTGCAGACCTGCAGCTCGGGGGTCTCAGCGGCCTCAGGGGGCCTCAGGGGGCCTCACAGGCAGGTCTCAGGGGGTCTCACAGGCCTCAGGGGGTCTCACAGGCAGGTCTCAGGGGGTCTCACAGGCCTCACAGGAAACATGAGGAATGTTCGTTCACACCATCCATTAATGCTTCTGCAAAGAGAAGCTCACCCAGAGTCTGGAAGTCTTCTGCTCTGAAGCTGCACAACGATCCCTGCACCTGCAGACTGTGACGATTGACCAACTGGTGGAAAACTAATTGCTTTAGTCGGCGTCAGTGCGCCGCACTAACCTTGGGTAATTTAACAACGAGTGCGCTGCAGAGAAGGTCTGGCGCTCCGGCTTATCGTCCGCTGCATCTGTCCCAGCAGACTCGATACTTCGATGTGCTTTGCTCTGCGCTCACTTAGAAGAACAGTGTAATTGAATCTCCGTTTATAAAGCAACACAATCAATCTGAGCCGGTCGCTTAAGAGTTTACATTTAATGCTATGGACGTTGCAATAAGGCGTTTTTATTGTTTTCATCATCAGCAGGTTTTTATCACTTTCTTTAAGGTTATTTTAAGTTAAATCATTAAATACTGAAGAAACCTTGTTCAATATGTTTCATATTTTCTGGTTTCCGCTCCTCTAAAATAGATTGAAACCAAACATCTGCTACAGACATTTAAAGATTTAATATTCCACTTCCATAACATTAGGGGCTGCATGAGAGACGGATTAAAAAGGTAAACAATGAAGCAGCTGAGAATAATAACAATATCACATTTTCACTACATTTATCGTTGCTAAGATAATTCACGACAACAATATTATCGCAAAATCAGAAGAAAAATTAAATAATGCTGTCTGAAAGTGAAGTTCAGGGAGTCAACGAGTCTGTAATCACACGCTACAGTTTCCACAGTTTCAATGTGAAGCTGCTTAAAGCTTCTGTCAGGAAGTGAAACTCATCGAATATCTGTTTTATATTAAACATCTGCAAACATCTGGATTTATTCAAGTTTCTCACCAAAAACGACATTTTACAAGATTACATTTGAACACATCATGATAACGTTATAATTTACATGAGACATGTGACATGTGACATGAGACCTGTGACATGAGACATGAGACATGAGACATGTGACATGAGACCTGTGACATGAAACATGAGACATGAGACATGTGACATGAGACCTGTGACATGAGACATGTGACATGAGACATGAGACATGTGACATGAGACATGTGACATGAGACATGAGACATGTACCATGAGACATGTGACATGAGACCTGTGACATGAGACATGTGACATGAGACATGTGACATGAGACATGAGACATGTGACATGAGACCTGTGACATGAACATGAACATGAGACATGTGACATGAGACCTGTGACATGAGACATGTGACATGAGACCTGTGACATGAGACATGTGACATGTGACATGAGACATGAGACATGTGACATGAGACATGTGACATGAGACCTGTGACATGAGACATGAGACATGTGACATGAGACATGTGACATGAGACCTGTGACATGAGACATGAGACATGTGACATGAGACATGAGACATGTGACATGAGACATGTGACATGAGACATGTGACCTGAGACATGAGACATGAGACCTGAGACATGTGACATGAGACATGTGACCTGAGACATGAGACATGAGACATGTGACATGAGACATGTGACATGAGACATGTGACCTGAGACATGAGACATGAGACCTGTGACATGAGGCATGTGACATGAGACATGTGACATGAGACCTGAGACGTGACCTGAGACATGAGACCTCTGACATGAGACATGTGACATTAGACCTGAGACATGTGACCTGAGACATGAGACTTGTGACATGAGACCTGTGAGATGAGACCTGAGACATGTGACATGAGACTTGTGATATGAGACCTGTGACATGAGACCTGTGACATGAGACTTGTGACATGTGACATGAGACTTGTGACATGAGACCTGAGACTTGTGACATGAGACTTGTGACATGAGACCTGTGACATGAGACCTGTGACATGTGACATGAGACCTGAGACATGTGACATGAGACTTGTGACATGAGACCTGAGACATGTGACATGAGACATGTGACATGAAACATAAGACATGAGACTTGTGACATGAGACTTGTGACATGAGACCTGAGACATGAGACCTGAGACATGTGACATGAGACCTGAGACATGAGACCTGAGACATGAGACCTGTGACATGTGACATGAGACCTGAGACATGAGACATGTGACATGAGACCTGAGACATGAGACATGAGACCTGTGACATGTGACCTGAGACATGAGACGAGACATGTGACATGAGACATGAGACATGAGACCTGTGACATGTGACCTGAGACATGAGACATGAGACCTGAGACATGTGACATGAGACATGAGACATGAGACCTGTGACATGTAACCTGAGACCTGTGATCATGAGACCTGTGACATGAGATCTGAGACATGTGACATGAGACCTGTGACATGAGACCTGAGACATGAGACATGAGACCTGAGACATGTGACATGAGACCTGTGACATGAGACCTGAGACATGAGACATGAGACCTGTGACATGTGACCTGAGACATGAGACCTGTGACATGTGACCTGTGTCTGGAATGACCTTTAATTTAATGTCGAGCTGCAGATGTGTCTTAATGTATTTTGGATGAGTGACAGGATCTTCTGATTTGAGGCGTTTCCCTGTGTTGGTATTAAAGTGGTCTCTGGTCGAAGCTTCTCATCTTGGTCAGGATCAGGTTGGTGCCTGTGAATGAGGAGAACCTGCTTGCAGGAGGAGACAGCAGCTGCACACGGGGACGACTCCTCTGCAGTGTGGACATCTTGTGTGGCAGACGGTAACTTCAAGTAGTAATTGCTTTTTAGCGTCACTGGGGTTTGAAGCTAGAGCGAATGTAAATACTATCAAATGAGATTCTGATGGTGGCCTGAGAGGCGAAGGGGCTGAAAAGTAATAAGAAGAAATGATATCACTGGGGAGAACAAAGTGCAGTGATTACATTTATTTCCACTGGCCTATTACTGGAGCACTGGGGGAAAACGAGCGCTGAGCTTTCTGTTTTTGCAGGAGGCCACGAGCTGCTCAGAGCCCGCAGACCTTTCTTATTCATGACATGTCAGAAAAACAGCTCGCTTTACCGCCGTCCTCGGAGACCTCTGGGATGATTAACACCCAATTAATTTGTGTGGTAAAGCATTTTTATGCTTATGAAATCCAACTCTGGTTTTAAATATCTAAATGTATGACTGCAGAGGTTTGAAGTATTACTGCAAATTAGCCCTTTTGCCTGTTATCAAATCTCCCAGTGGGATGGAGACTCGTCATCTTTTAGCTTTATGCTATTCACTTCCTGAAGACTTAAAACGTAGCCTGGTGTCACTTCCTGTAGCGTCCCTCCAGTGTAAACACATGAGGTCATTATTAGATGGAACGGACAAATCGTAAAGGATTCAAGGACCATTTATTGTCATTCTGCAACAGGGTTAGGGGTTAGTAGGGAATGTGTGCTACACAAAAGAACATTCATGTTGTGCGTTTTGCATCAGGAGGAAAGTAAACGATGTGACGATATCACAACAGCTGACTGTCAGCAGCAGGCGGCTGATCTGGTGACTTATTTGTCACGTAACGAGTTATTTTAACCCAAACTTCAGCGTCAAGATACAACGTACAAGGCCCCGGTACTGTGAAGCCGCATTTACAAGATTACTTTTGAACACATCATGATAACGTTATTTTTAATGATGTGTTATCAGCTGCTTAGAGCTGCAGGTCAGGAAGTTAAACATCTAATATCTATTTTATATGATGTGAAAACATCTGTAAACTTATTAAAGTTTCTCACCAAAAACTACGTTTTGAACACATCATGATTATAATTTATTTATTTTTACTGAGCAGAGCTTGAATGCATCATAGTGTACCTCACTGAGGTGATTATTGTTTGTCTGCAGGATCCTCAGGGTGCAGATTTAAGTTTATTTAAAGTTCATGGTGATCATTCAAATTTCAGGCACAAACCATAAAGATGAATTTAATGTTTGTGCATCATAATGAGCAAAGTAATGAAAGTGTCTCCAACATTTATCACGCGATCATTGCCAGGTGTCGTCCTTATTCGCCGCCGTGCTCGTACACATGGTGCGTCCTTGTGGCGGCAGCAGAGCCCTAACGGAGACGTGATGGATGCCCCTCTATTATCAGGGCGTGCTTCTCTGCCCCTCGTCCTGTGGGACTCGGCCGGTGCGACATTTATTAATCGACTGCAGATTATTCCTAATAAAACAGCAGAAGTGCCGAGGCTGCAGCGCTGAGATCTGGAATGGCGTACATTGCGTAAGACATGATGCATCACCGTGCCAGTGCTCCCCCCGACAGGAAACTAATATCAGCGTAAGACTGCAAGCCCGCTGCTTTTGGCCTCTGAAGCTGCACAGCTCAGCTTGGAGGCTGGACGGGTGTCCATCAGGGTGACACGTGACATCAGGGTGACACGTGACATCAGGGTGACACGTGACATCAGGGTGACACGACTCTTCATGTGCCGCTCAAGCAAGTTGTTTTCAGAAGCCTCGTGTGGTGCACAGTTTTTACTTTGCATGGATCCTCCCTTTGACCTCTGTGATGCTTTAGACTGTGCTGACCCACACACACTATTCCTCAATTAACTACAATAACGTAATAAAAATGGCCACAACAATTCCAAAGATTGCTAGTTGACATTTTGAAAAGTTGCTTTATTTGCCCAACTGTGTGTGTGTGTGTGTGTGTGTGTGTGTGTGTGTGTGTGTGTGTGTGTGTGTGTGTGTGTGTGTGAGAGAGTGTGTGGAGCTGCAGGACACGGTCGGGACACTTTGTCAGCTGTGCCTCATGATCAGCAGGGGTTTACTTTCTGCTGATGTTTCCAGTCAGTTCCCCACCTCTCCCATCATCCACACAGTCGTGCTGCCCCCGGCCTGCTGCCCCCAGCCTGCTGCCCACTGCTCTGTATGTCATTGTAAGAAGCTAAGATGCTGCCGGAGCACAAAGCCTCCCGTCCTCCGTCACAATAACGCACTTACAGAAGAGATAATTCCATCTGATTCTTTATGCACATGCACTTTGCACTTCCCTTTGAGTCATTATTGTTTGCCACAGCGAGAGTGCATGACTCATGATCTTGGGGTGGGGGGGAGGGGGGTTGCTGCTTCATTGTTTTGCCAACAAAATTCCATTTCACAGCTCCATGCTGTGAAATGGTCGACGCGAGGCGGTACACAAGACAGGCCGGCTGCCAAGGCAGGAAAGAGCTTTTCATTAGTCTAATATTCCTCCTGTGCATTGGCTGCTGTAATGTGCTCCGGATTGTCTTATAGGGAGCAGACAGAGTAAGTATTCCCTCTGTGCTGGGGTAAATGACAGAGATGTATTACTGTGTATCCACAAGTTGATGCAATGCTTTAAGAAGAGCTGTTAGAAGTTTAACCCACTGTTGTAGCATGTTAATGAGCTGTAGAGATGAGCAGCTCACTGTAGCCCCCGCGCTGTGCAGCAGCTCTGCATCCCTCGTTTGCATGATGTTGGTGTGGAAGGCTGTGTCTCTCTGCTCTCTGCAGACTGCACGCTCACACTGAGGACAGATGAGGCTGAAGTCTTTCCAGCGGTGCAAACTTACTCCAACATTACTGTCATTAGTTCACATACGTCACTTAGTACGGACCTTTACCAGCACATGCACTTTCAGCATTACACAGCCAGTTACATCCATCAGAGTGCTTTTACCATCTGAACTCAGTATTAGTCGTGACGCTGGAGTTGAGCTTCACAGGGAGTTAAACACATAGTTCAGGTTGAAGTCTGAGAATATATCAGAAACACTGAACACTCCTGTCGGCCGTGAGGTCTCGAAGTTGAGGGTGGATCTTGTTCTTAGTTTAATGATAAAGAGCCGACGCTAACAGCTGTCTGACACTGAACGCTATGTGATCAGCATGTGATGTCACTTCCTGGATTCACACGAATGTTGGATATAAATGGCAGCAGGTTGGTCTGGTCTGAGCATGAATATAACTGTTGTTGGTTAACAAAGAGAAATAATTATTGTTAAATGTTAAGAAGTGTTCCTGATGGATGCACACTGCCTCACTGCTACAGCATCCTGGGACTTTCTGCAGGTCTTAAATCTAATAATCTTAATTTCATGCCTTTAAAATGTCTTAAATAGGATTTTGACAGAATTATGAAGTTAGTTTATAAAGTTGCATCAAATTCAGTCTCGCTTTTAAATGTTTTTTTGGGAAAGTATTGATCACGCTGTTACAAAACTACAAAACCAAACAACATGGAACCAATAACCACCAACACAAACTACTACACTATAGCATCTATAAGAAGGCCTGATGAGTTTAAATATATTATAAATATAGTTCCTGTTGGTTTAATCTCACAGGTTCATTGAGATGTGTCTCCAAAACAACACGTTAGTGTTTGTAAATGGATCTTTGCCAGCGTCAGTCATATACAGGCCATGAAGACTCCGGTCCGCTGTTTCAAACCTTGTTCCCTGATTCTGACTTCGCTAATTTATCTCATTCTCAAGCAACTCTGGGACTGCACTCATAAAGGTCTTAAAACGTCTTCAATTTAACGTGTTGAAGCTGCAGAAACGAAGGAAAGAGTTAAACATCAACAGAAGCTGGCGGAGTTGATAAACTGAACACCTTCCAAGTTAAAGGTCCGAGACACTTTTCTATTCATGTTTATTCTGTTAGAAACAAAGAGATTAATCTGCCTCTAAACTTAAACTAATCTGTGCTGTGAGAACAGAAACTGAAGCGTTTTGAGATTCTCTCATTAATTATGTTGATTATGACGAAGCGTTTAAACTCTTTCCTCACTGTGGAAGTTGATATAATATATGTATAATATGTCTGGATGGTTGGCAGACAACTTGTTAGGGTATAGCTGGTCGGGGATAAACACGACATGAGCAAACACTCCACTGTGTTGCTCACTCACTGGTTTGTGCTGTTGGCTTATGCTTTGTGTCTAAATGGTTCCTTAGCTTTTATCACAGTTACTCCTAATTAACTCCATCAGCTGCCTTTCTGTGGGACACTGTTCCTGGCTCTGCATCCAAAGAAACAGGAAAAATCAATTAGGCTGATTGGGATCCGTGTGCCTAAAAAGCACCACGGCTGGGGTCCAATCCCTTGGGCTGGGGTTGGCACTAATAACGCAGCATCTTGGTGTACAGTTGGGTTAATTCCCCGCGCCTGCAGGTCTGGAAATGCACATTATTTCCTCACTGATGAAGTCTAAATAGATGTTCTTCTTGCATGTGAGAAAAGGTCCACACAAAGGTGACAGAGTGAAGCAATTAGGCTCCAAAGTGCCGAGCGAGGTGACATTAAAGCAGCGGCGTCTGCAGAGCTCGTTTTCCCCTCTGCTGCAATTCCATGTGAATAAATTCTTCAACTTGCACATTTCCCCTCAAGAACTAGAGCGTGAGTTAGCGCTGAGGGCTGCACAGGCGATGCTACCTGCTGTCTGACTGCAGCTCCATCCGTCTGCAGGAAGTGACAGGTGCAAATGATGTTTGCTTAACCACATTACAGGTGGAGAGAAAAAGGGCTGTTTGATTCTCCCATCACTGGTAATGGTCTCCATGTCTGGATGTAGAGGCGGGAGAGTTGGGGCGGCTGGTGTCGTGCTACCCTCCTGCTTCACCTTGTTTCTCTCTTTTCATATCGACTCCTTTAATAAAGTGTAATGTGAAACAATTAGCTATTATAACACAGTTGACCTTTTATTTTATTGCTCCACATATCTGTCTATTGAGTTTCTATATACGTCTTTATATCCCCATGAGTCTTTCAGATATGAAAACATAAGATCAGATCCGTCTATGATAGGTTATGTACTGTGTGTTGTTTTAAAGGTACTTTAGTCTCTCTGTTGGGGCATGCAGGAGTTACAAAGTACAATACATTTATTTGATTTGCAGTAAAGCACCAGCATATAGTGTACATTTAACTAATAACTGTTCTTCTGAATGATTATTGTTGAATGTGCCTTTGTAGATGGTGCCATTGAACACAGCTTGGTAATGAATTCATGTGACCATAACCTTGAGACAGTCAGACTCCACACCCCTTTAATTTAACTTTTAGACCAACCTTGAGATGAATTCCTACTCTGCAATTCAACCTTTGCACGTAAGCTCCCTCTGCACTGCAGAATCCATCATCCCCGCCTTAACGCCTATCATTTCAATGTGTCACATATAGGGAGAAGGGCGATACATAACCGTTACCTGCCACGTCCGGACGCTGTTCATCGCTCAGTGTGAGTGGTGAGAGCCGCTCATTCTTTTCGGCATCTCAGAAAAGGACCCTGTGCTTTGACGTTCCTCCCAGACCCCTAAAGGGGAATTAACAGTAATGAAAAGGCAGGCAGGGAGACACTGGCGTCGTGTTGAATGTGCAGGCGAATGAACAAGGCTGCAGGGGACGATACGCTTTGTCTGAGAGCACTCATTGGTTTTCTTCAAACGAGCTGCGAGCAGAATTCGTCCTCAAGTGCGCGCGGCGCCGAGTATTGAATCAAGTGTTTCACACGTTGACTCTGCAGGTACAGGCGCTCGCTGACATTCCTTCATTATTTACTCGTGTATGGAGAAAAAGATAAGAAGAGCACCTTTGGTGTTAAAGTAATTATCTTCCTTTTAGCTTCAGTTGGCTGCATCTCAGCGGAGAAATGAATGAGATGTAATGAAGTCTGAATCTGTTGATAATAGTTATCAGATGGTTTGTTTGTACAGATAATACTTGACCTTTTATTTTTCTTAATCTGGGGATTTGTAGCACAAAGAATCCACTGAGCGTTATCCAGGAAGACATGGATACAGTATGTGTTGTCGACTCCATGCCATGAATTAAAGAAGATGAAGTTACTTTGTGGCTTGATGAGAACTCCTCCGCTGTGGGTTTGTACCAATTACATCTCAAAGAAGGAGGATTAAGGAAACCTTTAGCTAGAAGGAAGGAAAAGTAATGTTTCCACATTTGCAACACTGATTATTTCCAAGCATTCTTCAGTATTTAACCGAGAGACGGATTAAAGTATAGAGTTGATAAAGAAGGAGAAATTAACCCTTTGGGCCTAATTAACATCTTCGAGATTAGCATAATATTCTCCACTGGCTTTTTTTTAAATTAAACATCAAAGCTGAATTGGTTTAGAGACATCCCAAGTCTCCCAATTTAGCGAGAAGGATGCAGACCCCGAGGACCGCCACCAGAGAACATCAGTGAGGGGATAATGAGGAAAAGGAGGTGTCGAAGGCTCCAGAAGGTCCTGCACTGGGATTATTACTGTGATGGCTCTGCTGCAGTCTGCCCACTGAACAGTCAGAGTCCGTGTTGCAGACCTCATCGTGTCTGCTCACCTTCAGGAGTGCAGCGGGGTGTGAGAGCACGGTGTCCCCGCGGACCTTATGCAGATGAAATGATGTTTTTCTATCTGCAGCTCGAGCTCTGACGCATCAGTCGTCAGTCCGACACCAGCTGCTCGTCCAGCTCTTAATCAATACTACGCTGGTTGTCTACGTCAATCCCTTTTCCTGAATCAATCAACATGCATGTTTGCATGAAGATGGACTCGGCCGACTGACCTGCAACATTATCTGCTGGGACCTTTTTATCTTTTTAACCCTGTGCACTTATACTACAGGATTACACAGCCCCAGGTTCTCTGGGTGGTCATTTAATAACCGGAAAATGAATTTAGGATTATGCTACATGTAGTAGCAGCTGTAATAGTAAAGCCGTTCTGCAGTACTGTGATCAGCTGGTAAAACATTAATGTTCATTATCATGTCAGTTGATGATGTGAGGTTTATAGCACTATGTTCCCAAATCAAATTACAAGTAACCACATAAACACAAACCAAATGTTTTGGGGCGGGGACTCCTTGTTGTTATATCGGCCAACATGGTAAATGATTATATTTCTATAGAGCTGAGACCAACACAAGTCAGCATTCACCCAATCATACAAGTTGCCCTCTGCTCGTGAAGAGTGATCAACACCTTGGCTCTGGAGCGATGGGAGGTTCAGTGTCTGGCCTGAAGGGGCCGGGGTTCGGACTAGCCCATCGGAGTTGTTTTTGGTCTATTGGGGTTTTGGATGGGACGGCACCTTGGGGGCCGAAGGGCGGTTGCCCACTTTGCCTGCAGAACAAAACAACGAGGCCGGTTCTCTTTAAAGTTCAGAAATACAGCCGCCACATCTCAAAGGCCACTTATGAACACATCTAGCTTGTAAGTTACACTTAATTATAGATGAATCTGCAATCCAAGTACAGTATGCAAAAGTATTTGGCAGTTAGCATGTAAATGCTTCCTCTGGCTGCCCAGGTGGAAGAGCCTGTGTGTGCAGACGTGTCTTGTAAAAGGATTTCCGAGGTTTGCTGCACAAAACTTCTTTACTTTTGTCAAGTTCTTCTTTGTCCACACACTGCTCTGAGAAGTATGTCATTGGTAACTGTTGAATCTTTTCTTACCTGGCAAACAAAACAAAAAAATCAATGTTAAGATGTCATTTATTGATATTTTCACCCAGACAATTCTTACTGTCCTTGGTTTCTTCCTGAGTTTGAATGCCCCATGATCTTCTGAGTTAATAGATTTTGGCAGATTGAAAGGTGTTGAACATCTGCACAAAACTCTTATCACCTGCTTCATACAAAAACATTGGTAAGAGTGTCTTCCTTAAAATATATGAATTGAACCAGTGAGTACATCGTGTGAAGAGCGTAACTGGCATTACAAGTATGACGACTCATCTATCGGCAGCTCCTGTTTAAAGTGTGCTTATGGATTTACACACAACTGCCCCAGCATGCACCTGTCCTCACATCTCTCCCCTGTGCACCCACTGCAGCTCTCCCCGCTTCCAGTTTGAAAGCGTCAGCTAAGATTTATACTTTTCCTCCCAGATTCCCTGCGGCCTGTCTGTTGGTTCTGATCAGAAGTGACTGAGTGCTGTTTGAATGTGTCCCACGCAGCCGTTCATCCATAACGTGTTGACATGAAACACAACTTTTAAGCTGATTTGAGCGCAGTGACACAGGACCGTGGAGTTATGTTCCAAGTTAGTTAAATTAGATGTTAAGTCCAGGCCGCCTGCCAAAAAGGTTATTTAGTAAAAAAAAAACTTTTAATTCTTTATGGAAAAGAATCCCATCAGCAGTTCAATGCTCGGGTGATTTGTTTCTGGCACGTCGTTGATTAAAAGGAGAGAGCAGCAGAACCCAGATGGAGGTTTGTTTGCTGTAAGTGTGTAGAAGCAGAAGCCATCTCATATTAATGTAAGACAACTTGGATTCATCCTCCAGCAGATAGTTGACTCAAGCAGTTTTTCAAATAAAGTCTGAGGCATTATGTGGAACTTTGTTAGCCTCCCTGTTCGCAGGTGTTGCTGATTGCTCTGAGCCCATGCGGAGCTGAGTGGATCTAATTGTGCTGCTGTATGTCAGTAAGCCAGCCGATACCACTGACTCCTGGCAATATTAATATCCCAGCACCTCCACTTATTTATTTAGCTCATCTCTTATTCCTCAGGCCGAGACCTTATTGCCTTATCCCCCCCACCAACCACATGTGACTGGTGGCTGGCAGCCGTGCAGCTATACGACCTCGACACTTTGATGCTATTGATAAGGAAGGTCTCGCCTGGGTAGCGAGGACACCACCGTCCGCAGATGTCAAGAGATGTTATCCATCTCAAGGTGAGAGATGTAGCTCTCTGCAAGGTCGGGCTGGTTATCGGAGGAGCACGTGAGCTGGACGGAGGCTCACGTGCTCCCCGCAGTGCAGCTGGACACAGCCGAGCCGTCCGCTGGGTCTCTGTGAGCAGCAATCAGCCGTCTCCTCCGGGCGTATGATTGATGCATGATGATGTACACGATTAGTCACAGAGGGAAACTATCTGGTGTAATTACCTCTGTGCTGTGAAACTGCACATTTCAAAAAATGAGTCCCCCAAACTGTAAAACAGCGAGTACCTCCACGTGCCACCACATCCTGATGTTGTGTCGACCCCTCGAGTGACTCTCTTCTGTCCTGAGATAAATGCCCCAGCGTTGTGCTTTGAAACATCATTTGCTGTTTGAATCTTCTCAGCAGAAGAAAGAAACACAGCGTGCCGGTGCCAGGCGCGTGATTGATGTGTCCCTCGCCTTATTTGACGAGTTAATTGAAAGCGTTGTTCTGTCCTCGGCTAGATTAAGTGCTGCAAATGATGGGTTACTGTCAATGAACGGGACAAATGTACCAGCCGCTCACTTAACTGGAAAATCATCAGAGTTGCAAAGGAAATTGTTCCATCTCAAGAACGCCCGTTCACATAATTCTGTCATCTGCTCCATTTGCTTAATTTGATTCACATGTAACTAATTCATTATAATGCAAAGCAGCCAGCAGTCCTCTGCTGTTGACTCAGTGAACATTCTGTATCCAATTGGGGTGAATTATTAAATACGGTCATTTTCTGGGGAGCGTTTGCTCAACATGTTGGCTGCAAATATTGAGCAAAGCAGAACATCTACACAACGGCGAGGTGCAAGGTGGACAAGAATTAGAGAACAGATGTTAAGATGTAGTATTCTTCTGCCTACAGGAGTTGCTGATGTTTCTTTCTCTTTTTTCCGTGAGTGCTTCTGAAGTCAATTTACTATATGGTCCCCCAAGAGCAGGTATAAGGAGCCTCTGGCAAATGCACAGAGCGCTGCATGGAGAGCCGGTGCAACTGACAGACTTCCGATAGCCAGCCCGCATAGAAACCCATTATAGCCGTCAGTCTAGCACTGGCGAAATCCATTATATGATCACCAAGATCAATCCATAAGGTAGCTTTTTTTGATGTCTGCATTTGAAGCAGCCCAGAGTGATGGATGGCTTTAGCCTTCGGTTTTCAGGAACCTGTTTGAAATTCTGCCTTTTCTCTCAGATTAGTCAATATGTTCTGAGGAGCCGCAGCTCCACGTCAGCGGGCCGAGGTGCAGGCGAGGAGACAGTGCTACTGGGAGGAAATACATGGGAACCATTGAACAAGCTGTTTCCTCATTATGGTCGTCCGCTGTGCTCCTCAGCAGACAACACTGTCCCCTCGTTGAACAACTCCATTACACATAGCACTCTCAACATCAACATATCTTCTTCCCAGGAATGTATTGACACGACATGATGGATTGCCAATAAAAAGCAGTCATCCATCACGCCCGTACACGCCTGTATTGCTGTGGGGAACAAATATTCTGACAATATTTCTCAGGGTTCAAATGAGCACGCTCATTGGAGGCAGCACGGGTCATTACTTCTCCTAAATATCCACCCGGGTCTATTTTTAGCTGAATGCATTTTAGGGCAATATAAGGAAACTCACATACGTCTGTGATGATGTAATTGAGCAGCGATGTACTGCATGTTGACTGATTTAATGAGATGCACACCAAGAACCCTTCTTGATATAAAAGCTTCACATCAGACACGTTAGTTCAAACTGTGACATGATCCGATGACTTCACATCAACAACCTACGCAGGAACCTTTCAGAAGTCATGGTCCGGGGTAACTGCGGGGAATTGCTCACTGGAGATGACTAAGAATTCAGCGAGCATTGCTTGACTCTTCTAATGGCTTTTTGCAAGAATTGCTGTCCACCATAGTCATTAACATTGAAACACCCCTATACACCGAGTGTGGAGAGCCCATCAGCTGCCGCAGTCGACCCCCGGATGTGCATTACCGTGCAGCAAACAACTCATGTGGCTCGCTTCGCACTCAGTCTAATGACCCTATGCAAATGAGCTAATGGGGATCCAGCACACGATACCTCCGTCCTACCTCCAGGCTTCATCGCCCATAGCTAATTGTCAGAACCCTAACGAGCACCTAAATGAGCGAAATAGAATCTGGACATGAGTGTGCGCTGAGTGGAGCAGAGGGGGTGGTACGGGCCATAGACGAATGTTTGCCATGCGATGCTGCCAATTGTTCTGCGCTCTTTGCTCCGCCGCTCAAGCCTCCCTTTGACACATTGTGAATCCCAGTTTGATTAGCACCCCGGTACTATGTCCAGGCCACTCTTGATGTTGTATTTCTCACTCGGTAGCAGCTTCCCCTGCGCGTGTCCAGCAGGTCCAGCGCCTTAGTGTTGCGCTCTGAACCAGAACCTATTGCCATGTTCAGTTTGCAGAGCTGGTCAGCTGCAAGCTCTATTGCAATAGCAGTTATTTGTGTTTGTTTGTGGTCCCTGTCCCATTTTCTGGCACACTGAACCAGAACTGAACCAATATGGTCTGCTGCCAGGTGCCACCCAATGTTCTTCTTTACTTGAGTAATTCGATATAGTGCTATTCATCAGAGTTCATTCATTCTCAGGCCTGTGGGATCTATAGGACATTTCTTCTTCACCTCATTTCATACTTCGTGGCGCCGGGGGTGGCAAATGAGCATAATGTGCAACACTGCAAGAAGAATTTGTTCCACCCGGCTTATCAAGAATACCGTAGACGGAGCGAGACGCTGCAATCGAAATAATAATCATCAGTTTGAGCAGAACAGTCGAAGCTTTTGTTTTCTCCGAGGTACACGCCCAACGTTGTTGGATGTTAACATTTTGTACATTTTAAAATCACACATGCATACATCCTTGTTGTTTACAGGCAGTGCAGTGGTAATACTAAAGAAGCATCTGAGTTTAGCCATGATTACGCACTCTTGATACAAGACAGAAGAAGAAGTGAGGAGCAGTCAAACTAAATCTTCTTTCTGCACTTTATGTGCCAATTAGCATATGATAATTAGTTATGGACAATTGGCCTCCTGGATGGGTTCATTAAAAAGTATCACACTGGGACCTCATTAGCACGTTAATATGAGGGGAACTGTTGGACCTGTTTTCTCTCTGGTGGATGGATCTGGTTTAAACTGGAGCAGTGTGATCAAGGTTTGAAGTCTCCTGTAAGTGTCAAGTGGTGCGTTTGATTTGTTTGTGTCCTAACTTGTTTTTGAGGTTTTATGAATGCCTGAGCATTATGTAAAGTGTTTACAGAATGTTCATCACGTGCCCCACATCCCCGGGCGGGTAATTATTCACGGTGAATCGACGGATTGCGGCCACCTTGATAAGCAGAGCCGGGAGACAACAGCGACAACAAAATGGTGCTAATTTGAAAGAAGTCAAGCATAATGCCTCTAAATCCCCCTGCTGCTTTTAGCAACTGTCATTGACGGGAAAGGTTACTGCCGCTTGCTGCCAGCTGTGGGGGAGGCAGAGGGGGGGGGGGAGGAGTCTCCCTTGATCTTATCCGAGCAGCCCTTCCTCTATGGCGTTCCACTTCCCTGCCCTCCTCTGCCTGCGTCTCCACTGAGCCCTTGACAGCTCCAGGTTGTCTCACAATAAAGCAGAGGAAGGCTGTATGGGAGCCATACTGCGAGGATAAAGAGCACATGAACTTAGCTATCCCTGGAGGAGTAAGACTCCATTCTTCAGGTCGCACACCAGATTCGAGCTAACTTCCTGTGTCATGCTTCATATAGATGAAGTGAGCTAATCTTTCCCTAACCCCCACCCTGTTTCCGGTCTGAGCGGGGAGAATCACAAATAAAGTCGGCAGTGAGATGGAGACAGTGTTGGCAGGACTCCCTAACAAGATTTGTTTCATAACACGGAAGACAGTTGAGCTGCGAGATGAATTATTGATATGAACTCGATGGTGACCCGCCACAGATCAGGGCGCAGAAGTTCAGTGCTGCAAATCCTTGACAGCACTCGTTATAAGACGGAGGCAGCTGCGGCGACGTGTCCCTCACTGCCCGTGTTTCTGTCCTCAGGGAACAGCTCTTCAAAATGTGATTGTGTCCCAGATGGTAAAACCTGGTGACAACAGGTGTCACAAACTAAAGCTGCTAGACTACAGTGAACTCTGTAGTGCAAATTGCTCGACTAAACCTGAACCTGAATGTGTTATCGTACTTGTGGAGGAGATGTCCTCTGAGGTTTAAGCTACTAGAAGAAGAGCATCCTCCAGTATCTTTCATTCCCCGAACACACACAGCCCCCACTGCATCCACGGCGCGCAGTGATGCCATCAACCTTGGCCGCTCTGCTGAGTACACAGCACCTCTGCCTAATAATTACACCGTCTGTGATGAAATGGCAACACGGAGAGCGCCGTTATTCAAACTAATACAGTGGATGCATACTCGGTAGTAATAACCCCGAGCCCCGCCAAGATGCGAGTGAGCCGAGCAGCAGAAGACAATGGCATCGATCATATTCATTTCAGGTAATTGTCTGTACTTATTAAGTCATCGGGACGGCGACCGGCTGAATCTAATTGTCCGACCGTTGGATGAGCTTTGTGCAGCCGGACATGATGCAGAGCAGCGTGTGCAGAGCAGTGAGGAAAGGTGCGTGATGCAGAGCAGCGTGTGCAGAGCAGTGAGGGAAGGTTTGTGATGCAGAGCAGCGTGTGCAGAGCAGTGAGGGAAGGTTCGTAATGCAGAGCAGCGTGTGCAGAGCAGTGAGGGAAGGTTCGTGATGCAGAGCAGCGTGTGCAGAGCAGTGAGGAAAGGTGCGTGATGCAGAGCAGCGTGTGCAGAGCAGTGAGGAAAGGTGCGTGATGCAGAGCAGCGTGTGCAGAGCAGTGAGGGAAGGTTCGTGATGCAGAGCAGCGTGTGCAGAGCAGTGAGGAAAGGTGCGTGATGCAGAGCAGCGTGTGCAGAGCAGTGAGGGAAGGTTCGTGATGCAGAGCAGCGTGTGCAGAGCAGTGAGGGAAGGTTCGTGATGCAGAGCAGCGTGTGCAGAGCAGTGAGGAAAGGTGCGTGATGCAGAGCAGCGTGTGCAGAGCAGTGAGGGAAGGTGCGTGATGCAGAGCAGCGTGTGCAGAGCAGTGAGGGAAGGTTCGTGATGCAGAGCAGCGTGTGCAGAGCAGTGAGGAAAGGTGCGTGATGCAGAGCAGCGTGTGCAGAGCAGTGAGGGAAGGTTCGTGATGCAGAGCAGCGTGTGCAGAGCAGTGAGGAAAGGTGCGTGATGCAGAGCAGCGTGTGCAGAGCAGTGAGGGAAGGTTTGTGATGCAGAGCAGCGTGTGCAGAGCAGTGAGGGAAGGTTCGTAATGCAGAGCAGCATGTGCAGAGCAGTGAGGGAACGTTCGTGATGCAGAGCAGCGTGTGCAGAGCAGTGAGGAAAGGTGCGTGATGCAGAGCAGCGTGTGCAGAGCAGTGAGGAAAGGTGCGTGATGCAGAGCAGCGTGTGCAGAGCAGTGAGGGAAGGTTCATGATGCAGAGCAGCGTGTGCAGAGCAGTGAGGAAAGGTGCGTGATGCAGAGCAGCGTGTGCAGAGCAGTGAGGGAAGGTTTGTGATGCAGAGCAGCGTGTGCAGAGCAGTGAGGGAAGGTTCGTAATGCAGAGCAGCATGTGCAGAGCAGTGAGGGAAGGTTCGTGATGCAGAGCAGCGTGTGCAGAGCAGTGAGGGAAGGTTCGTAATGCAGAGCAGCATGTGCAGAGCAGTGAGGGAAGGTTCGTAATGCAGAGCAGCATGTGCAGAGCAGTGAGGGAAGGTTCGTGATGCAGAGCAGCGTGTGCAGAGCAGTGAGGAAAGGTGCGTGATGCAGAGCAGCGTGTGCAGAGCAGTGAGGGAAGATTTGTGATGCAGAGCAGCGTGTGCAGAGCAGTGAGGGAAGGTTCGTAATGCAGAGCAGCATGTGCAGAGCAGTGAGGGAAGGTTCGTGATGCAGAGCAGCGTGTGCAGAGCAGTGAGGAAAGGTGCGTGATGCAGAGCAGCGTGTGCAGTGAGGGAAGGTTCGTGATGCAGAGCAGCGTGTGCAGAGCAGTGAGGGAAGGTTCGTGATGCAGAGCAGCGTGTGCAGAGCAGTGAGGGAAGGTTCGTGATGCAGAGCAGCGTGTGCAGAGCAGTGAGGGAAGGTTCATGACAGCAAGTGCGGCACACAAAGTCAAAGTGGCTTCCAGAGCGCCGCATAATGAAAGTCATGAATAAAACCCAACACTCGCTGTGTGCCATGTAAAACTGAGACTCTGTCAAGTCTTTGTTTCTGAGAAGATGACGTATTGTGAGCTCCTATTAAAATATGTATTTATTATTATACGTGTTGTTGTTTATCACCATTGTGAAGTCGACCTGCGTGAAATACTGCGACTTCAACATAAAGATATTCTTTTTTATTGGTTGCTTTGGCATTCAGTTCAATTTTTAATTTATTTAATAAAAGAATGTCAAATAATTTTATTTTTTAAAAGTTTTTATTTAACAAGCAATTTGTTGTATTTCAGCAGTTTGAAAGCAGCAGACGTGATTAACTTTAATATGTGTTAATATTATTGGATATTTTCCTCATGGTGCAGCACTTGGATTTGTCATCGTAGTTATTGGAGATCCTCCAAATCCGTATTAAAAACACAACTCATGAGTTAAAGGAAATAGTTTTACATGTTGGGAAATAACTAAAGAAGCTCAAACTGCAGCTTGTGATTTTTACATTTCTGTTTTTGTAGCTAAACAAATGTTATTTCCTCGGCTGTACATTATTTAATTTTATTTAATTTGTACAGTAGGTTTGGAGTTTTAGAGATTTAGCTGACCTCTTGAGCAAACCCAAGAATAAAAAGGGTTAGATTATTTTATTTCATAAAGACGAGCTTTAAATTATACAGACCCACTTCCTGGTTCAAATTGGACCTAAAGTACAATGAGGGATTCCATTTAGAATGAAACTACCTGAATTATGCTTTAAGTGCCCTATTATTATTATTATTATTATTATTATTATTATTATTATTATTATTATTATTATTATTATTATTATTATTATTATTATTTAATATTATAAATTATTATAATTTATTGTTATTATTAATAAATATTTATAATGTTTTTTTTATTTAATTTGTATTATTAATTATTTGTATTATAATTATTATAAATTATTGTTATTATCATTAAATGTACCATTCGCTGGCTTTTAATCTCAGACTAATGTAGAAATCTTCTCAAATAGAGTTTTAATGTATTCTTTAGTGCTCCTAAAATATTTCGCCCTATTTCTTTTTCCTCGAAAAGTATTTTTTGGCACAGGGATTCTGATCCCCCCCCCACACACCCGCTTTACTTGGCAGTCCAACATGCACCCCTATTAACCTGCCTTCCTGCGGCTCCCGGTGGAGCCCCGATCGCTGGTCAGACGGACGAATGTGAAGGAAGCATCAAGATAATTAAAGTTTCATTCCCAGCCAACATGCAAGCTGCTCACGAGCAGAGACTCTGAAGGCTCTTCTGAGGAAAGAGCTGTGATAGTCCAAATGGCTTTTTCTTGTTTGCTGAAATCCTCCTGTCTCAGGTGCTTCGGCTCTGGAGAGATTTGTGCAGGTGCGTTGGGACGTGCACACTTTGCACTTTTCTTCGTGACTTTGCTTTGGCCCGTTTTCCTCGCCCGTTGGTGTAGCGCACGATCGGCTTTGTGTCTTTTCTATGAACTGGTATCGGAGCTCCCCTCAGATGTGATCCACGTGTTACACCACAGCTCCTTAAACTCCCCGGCTTCTAACATAGACTACCAACGTAGGATTCCTTTGTGCATTAAAAAACACCGAGCAGACTTTAAATGTATTTATTCAGTGGAGTACTTTCACAGCAGGTTGCTGCACCATCTGTACATTACCTCGACTGTATCATGTAGATTAAATCACCAACCAATCCGACACCTTCTAGCTGCTGAACCGGACCCAGAAATCCCAGATGAGAGCCTCGAATTATCATACAGATTGAAGTGATTTCCGGTGTGTGATTCCTCTGATTTCCAGTGCTGGAGGCAGGAAGGCTGCCTTGCATTACTTGTGATCAGCGAGAGGATGCGGAGCTGCTGGAGGAGAAGCCCTGCAGGCATGAAGGGATATTGTGGTGGTCAGGGTGATCTGGGCAGCGGCAGTTACGCAGGGATCAGCGGTGGTCACCGACCAGATGTTCGGACATTAGAAGCAATGAATAACTAATGAGGCCAGGAATCACCTCGTGCTGAATGTTACAGGAAATGAGTTTTTGTGATTATGTCGTTGAAGCTCCAAGATATTTCCAGCTGCTTGACTTTTGGGTTGTGGATTCTGACCGCTCAGCCCGTTTACAGCAAGAGCACAGTCACCTTATTGGTGCTTCCAGGTCCAACACATCGTGCCTTGAAGAATTAATATGAAGGACACGTGGGATCCTTTTTAGGGCCTGTTGGATATACATGGTTATATTACAGGAGTGTGTGTTATATTACAGGAGTGTGTGTGTGTTATATTACAGGAGTGTGTGTGTTATATTACAGGAGTGTGTGTTATATTACAGGAGTGTGTGTTATATTACAGGAGTGTGTGTTATATTACAGGAGTGTGTGTTATATTACAGGAGTGTGTGTTATATTACAGGAGTGTGTGTTATATTACAGGACGAGTGTGTTATATTACAGGAGTGTGTGTTATATTACAGGAGTGTGTGTTATATTACAGGAGTGTGTGTTATATTACAGGACGAGTGTGTTATATTACAGGAGTGTGTGTTGTATTACAGGAGCAGGAGTGTGTGTTATATTACAGGACGAGTGTGTTATATTACAGGAGTGTGTGTTATATTACAGGAGTGTGTGTTATATTACAGGAGTGTGTGTTATATTACAGGAGTGTGTGTTATATTACAGGAGTGTGTGTTATATTACAGGAGTGTGTGTTATATTACAGGACGAGTGTGTTATATTACAGGAGTGTGTGTTATATTACAGGAGTGTGTGTGTTATATTACAGGAGTGTGTGTGTGTTATATTACAGGAGTGTGTGTGTTATATTACAGGAGTGTGTGTTATATTACAGGAGCAGGAGTGTGTGTTATATTACAGGAGTGTGTGTGTTATATTACAGGAGTGTGTGTTATATTACAGGAGTGTGTGTTATATTACAGGAGTGTGTGTTATATTACAGGAGTGTGTGTTATATTACAGGAGTGTGTGTTATATTACAGGAGTGTGTGTTATATTACAGGAGTGTGTGTTATATTACAGGAGTGTGTGTTATATTACAGGAGTGTGTGTTATATTACAGGAGTGTGTGTTATATTACAGGAGTGTGTGTTATATTACAGGAGTGTGTGTTATATTACAGGACGAGTGTGTTATATTACAGGAGTGTGTGTTATATTACAGGACGATGTGTGTTATATTACAGGAGTGTGTGTTATATTACAGGAGTGTGTGTTATATTACAGGAGTGTGTGTTATATTACAGGAGTGTGTGTTATATTACAGGAGTGTGTGTTATATTACAGGAGTGTGTGTTATATTACAGGAGTGTGTGTTATATTACAGGAGTGTGTGTTATATTACAGGAGTGTGTGTTATATTACAGGAGTGTGTGTTATATTACAGGACGAGTGTGTTATATTACAGGAGTGTGTGTTATATTACAGGACGAGTGTGTGTTATATTACAGGAGTGTGTGTTATATTACAGGAGTGTGTGTTATATTACAGGAGTGTGTGTTATATTACAGGAGTGTGTGTTATATTACAGGAGTGTGTGTTATATTACAGGAGTGTGTTATATTACAGGAGTGTGTGTTATATTACAGGAGTGTGTTATATTACAGGAGTGTGTGTTGGAGTGTGTGTTATATTACAGGAGTGTGTTATATTACAGGAGTGTGTGTTATATTACAGGAGTGTGTGTTATATTACAGGAGTGTGTGTTATATTACAGGAGTGTGTGTTATATTACAGGAGCAGGAGTGTGTGTTATATTACAGGAGTGTGTGTTATATTACAGGACGAGTGTGTGTTATATTACAGGAGTGTGTGTTATATTACAGGACGAGTGTGTTATATTACAGGAGTGTGTATTATATTACAGGAGTGTGTGTTATATTACAGGAGTGTGTGTTATATTACAGGACGAGTGTGTTATATTACAGGAGTGTGTATTATATTACAGGAGTGTGTGTTATATTACAGGACGAGTGTGTTATATTACAGGAGTGTGTGTTATATTACAGGAGTGTGTGTTATATTACAGGACGAGTGTTATATTACAGGAGTGTGTGTTATATTACAGGAGTGTGTGTTATATTACAGGACGAGTGTTATATTACAGGAGTGTGTGTTATATTACAGGAGTGTGTGTTATATTACAGGAGTGTGTGTTATATTACAGGAGTGTGTGTTATATTACAGGAGTGTGTGTGTTATATTACAGGAGTGTGTGTTATATTACAGGAGTGTTATATTACAGGAGTGTGTGTTATATTACAGGAGTGTGTGTTATATTACAGGACGAGTGTGTTATATTACAGGAGTGTGTGTTATATTACAGGAGTGTGTGTTATATTACAGGAGTGTTATATTACAGGAGTGTGTGTTATATTACAGGAGTGTGTGTTATATTACAGGAGTGTGTGTTATATTACAGGACGAGTGTGTTATATTACAGGAGTGTGTGTTATATTACAGGAGTGTGTGTTATATTACAGGAGGAGTGTGTTATATTACAGGAGTGTGTGTTATATTACAGGAGTGTGTTATATTACAGGAGTGTGTGTTATATTACAGGAGTGTGTTATATTACAGGAGTGTGTGTGTTATATTACAGGAGTGTGTGTTATATTACAGGACGAGTGTTATATTACAGGAGTGTGTGTTATATTACAGGACGAGTGTTATATTACAGGAGTGTGTGTTATATTACAGGAGTGTGTTATATTACAGGAGTGTGTGTTATATTACAGGACGAGTGTTATATTACAGGAGTGTGTGTTATATTACAGGACGAGTGTTATATTACAGGAGTGTGTGTTATATTACAGGAGTGTGTGTTATATTACAGGAGCAGGAGTGTGTGTTATATTACAGGAGTGTGTGTTATATTACAGGAGTGTGTGTTATATTACAAGAGCAGGAGTGTGTGTTATATTACAGGAGTGTGTGTGTTATATTACAGGAGTGTGTTATATTACAGGAGTGTGTGTTATATTACAGGAGTGTGTTATATTACAGGAGTGTGTGTTATATTACAGGAGTGTGTTATATTACAGGAGTGTGTGTTATATTACAGGAGTGTGTGTTATATTACAGGAGTAATGTGTTACAGTATAAAATGCACATTGTATTTTTTATATATATATATAGCATTTGGATTATTTAAAATCAATCCTGTGGCCATTTTGTTTTATAGGGTTAGCAAAATAAATATAATCAACCTTTTAATGGTGTTTTTATTTTGCCACTAACAACTATAGATGATAAAAACTAAATAGAGAAACAACATTTACACTTTTCTTTCACGGTGAAATTGTTTTGTCTTGCAGACAGAGGGACAAAGAAGGACTCAGAGGGACTCAGAGGGACAAAGAGCGACACAGAGGGACTGAGAGGGACAAAGAGGGACTCAGAGGGACAAAGAGGGACACAGAGGGACTGAGAGGGACACAGAGGGATAAAGAGGGACAAAGAGGGACTCAGAGGGACTCAGAGGGACAAAGAGGGACTCAGAGGGACTCAAGAGGGACTCAGAGGGACTCAGAGGGACAAAGAGGGACTCAGAGGGACAAAGAGGGACACAGAGGGACTGAGAGGGACAAAGAGGGACACAGAGGGACAAAGAGGGACTCAGAGGGACTCAGAGGGACAAAGAGGGACTCAGAGGGACAAAGAGGGACAAAGAGGGACACAGAGGGACAAAGAGGGACAAAGAGGGACTCAGAGGGACAAAGAGGGACTCAGAGGGACAAAGAGGGACAAAGAGGGACACAGAGGGACAAAGAGGGACACAGAGGGACAAAGAGGGACACAGAGGGACTCAGAGGGACAAAGAGGGACTCAGATGGACAAAGAGGGACAAAGAGGGACTCAGAGGGACAAAGAGGGACTCAAAGAGGGACTCAGAGGGACAAAGAGGGACTCAGATGGACAAAGAGGGACTCAGAGGGACAACGAGGGACTCAGAGGGACAAAGAGGGACTCTGATGGACAAAGAGGGACAAAGAGGGACAAAGAGGGACTCAAAGAGGGACTCAGAGGGACAAAGAGGGACTCAGATGGACAAAGAGGGACTCAGAGGGACAACGAGGGACTCAGAGGGACTCAGATGGACAAAGAGGGACAAAGAGGGACTCAGAGGGACTCAGAGGGACAAAGAGGGACTCAAGAGGGACTCAGAGGGACACAGAGGGACTCAGAGGGACAAAGAGGGAGTCAGATGGACAAAGAGGGACTCAGAGGGACAACGAGGGACTCAGAGGGACACAGAGGGACTCAAGAGAGACTCAGAGGGACACAGAGGGACAAAGAGGGACTCAGATGGACAAAGAAGGACTCAGAGGGACAACGAGGGACTCAGAGGGACAAAGAGGGACTCAGAGGGACTCAGATGGACAAAGAGGGACTCAGATGGACAAAGAGGGACACAGAGGGACAAAGAGGGACTCAGATGGACAAAGAGGGACACAGAGGGACAAAGAGGGACTCAGAGGGACAACGAGGGACTCAGATGGACACACAGGGACAAAGAGGGACTCAGATGGACAAAGAGGGACAAAGAGGGATTCAGAGGGACTCATATGGACAAAGAGGGACACAGAGGGACAAAGAGGGACTCAGATGGACACACAGGGACACAGACGGACTCAGATGGACAAAGATGGACACAGAGGGACTCAGATGACACAGAGGGACTCAGATGGACAAAGAGGGACACAGAGGGACTCAGATGGACACAGAGGGACACAGAGGGACTCAGGTGGACACAGAGGGACAGATGGACACAGAGGGACAGATGGACACAGAGGGACAGATGGACACAGAGGGACTCAGATCGACAAAGATGGACTCAGATAGACAAAGAGGGACACAGAGGGACTCAGATTGACAAAGAGGGACACAGAGGGACTCAAAGGGACACAGATGGACACAGAGGGACTCAGATGGACAAAGAGGGACACAGAGGGACAAAGAGGGACTCAGAGGGACAAAGAGGGACTCAAAGAGGGACTCAGAGGGACACAGAGGGACTCAGATGGACAAAGAGGGACTCAGAGGGACAAAGAGGGACTCAGATGGACAAAGAGGGACAAAGAGGGACTCAGAGGGACAAAGAGGGACTCAAAGAGGGACTCAGAGGGACAAAGAGGGACTCAGATGGACAAAGAGGGACAAAGAGGGAATCAGAGGGACTCAGAGGGACAAAGAGGGACAAAGAGGGACACAGAGGGACAAAGAGGGACACAGAGGGACAAAGAGGGACTCAGAGGGACTCAGAGGGACAAAGAGGGACTCAGATGGACAAAGAGGGACAAAGAGGGACTCAGAGGGACAAAGAGGGACTCAAAGAGGGACTCAGAGGGACAAAGAGGGACTCAGATGGACAAAGAGGGACTCAGAGGGACAACGAGGGACTCAGAGGGACAAAGAGGGACTCAGATGGACAAAGAGGGACAAAGAGGGACTCAGAGGGACAAAGAGGGACTCAAAGAGGGACTCAGAGGGACAAAGAGGGACTCAGATGGACAAAGAGGGACTCAGAGGGACAACGAGGGACTCAGAGGGACTCAGATGGACAAAGAGGGACAAAGAGGGACTCAGAGGGACTCAGAGGGACAAAGAGGGACTCAAGAGGGACTCAGAGGGACTCAGAGGGACACAGAGGGACTCAGAGGGACAAAGAGGGAGTCAGATGGACAAAGAGGGACTCAGAGGGACAACGAGGGACTCAGAGGGACACAGAGGGACTCAAGAGAGACTCAGAGGGACACAGAGGGACAAAGAGGGACTCAGATGGACAAAGAAGGACTCAGAGGGACAACGAGGGACTCAGAGGGACAAAGAGGGACTCAGAGGGACTCAGATGGACAAAGAGGGACTCAGATGGACAAAGAGGGACACATAGGGACAAAGAGGGACTCAGATGGACAAAGAGGGACACAGAGGGACAAAGAGGGACTCAGAGGGACAACGAGGGACTCAGATGGACACACAGGGACAAAGAGGGACTCAGATGGACAAAGAGGGACAAAGAGGGATTCAGAGGGACTCATATGGACAAAGAGGGACACAGAGGGACAAAGAGGGACTCAGATGGACACACAGGGACACAGACGGACTCAGATGGACAAAGAGGGACTCAGATGACACAGAGGGACTCAGATGGACAAAGAGGGACACAGAGGGACTCAGATGGACACAGAGGGACACAGAGGGACTCAGGTGGACACAGAGGGACAGATGGACACAGAGGGACAGATGGACACAGAGGGACAGATGGACACAGAGGGACTCAGATCGACAAAGATGGACTCAGATAGACAAAGAGGGACACAGAGGGACTCAGATTGACAAAGAGGGACACAGAGAGACTCAAAGGGACACAGATGGACACAGAGGGACTCAGATGGACAAAGAGGGACACAGAGGGACAAAGAGGGACTCAGAGGGACAAAGAGGGACTCAAAGAGGGACTCAGAGGGACACAGAGGGACTCAGATGGACAAAGAGGGACTCAGAGGGACAAAGAGGGACTCAGATGGACAAAGAGGGACAAAGAGGGACTCAGAGGGACAAAGAGGGACTCAAAGAGGGACTCAGAGGGACAAAGAGGGACTCAGATGGACAAAGAGGGACTCAGAGGGACAACGAGGGACTCAGAGGGACAAAGAGGGACTCAGATGGACAAAGAGGGACAAAGAGGGACTCAGAGGGACTCAGAGGGACAAAGAGGGACTCAAGAGGGACAAAGAGGGACTCAGAGGGACTCAGAGGGACACAGAGGGACTCAGAGGGACAAAGAGGGAGTCAGATGGACAAAGAGGGACTCAAGAGAGACTCAGAGGGACACAGAGGGACAAAGAGGGACTCAGATGGACAAAGAAGGACTCAGAGGGACAACGAGGGACTCAGAGGGACAAAGAGGGACTCAGAGGGACTCAGATGGACAAAGAGGGACTCAGATGGACAAAGAGGGACACAGAGGGACAAAGAGGGACTCAGATGGACAAAGAGGGACACAGAGGGACAAAGAGGGACTCAGAGGGACAACGAGGGACTCAGATGGACACACAGGGACAAAGAGGGACTCAGATGGACAAAGAGGGACAAAGAGGGATTCAGAGGGACTCATATGGACAAAGAGGGACACAGAGGGACAAAGAGGGACTCAGATGGACACACAGGGACACAGACGGACTCAGATGGACAAAGAGGGACTCAGATGACACAGAGGGACTCAGATGGACAAAGAGGGACACAGAGGGACTCAGATGGACACAGAGGGACACAGAGGGACTCAGGTGGA
Source organism: Cottoperca gobio (assembly GCF_900634415.1). Lineage (NCBI taxonomy): Eukaryota > Metazoa > Chordata > Actinopteri > Perciformes > Bovichtidae > Cottoperca > Cottoperca gobio. The sequence continues at coordinate 544,614 of NC_041363.1, forward strand.
CACAGAGGGACAGATGGACACAGAGGGACAGATGGACACAGAGGGACAGATGGACACAGAGGGACTCAGATCGACAAAGATGGACTCAGATAGACAAAGAGGGACACAGAGGGACTCAGATTGACAAAGAGGGACACAGAGGGACTCAAAGGGACACAGATGGACACAGAGGGACTCAGATGGACAAAGAGGGACACAGAGGGACAAAGAGGGACTCAGAGGGACAAAGAGGGACTCAAAGAGGGACTCAGAGGGACTCAGATGGACAAAGAGGGACTCAGAGGGACAAAGAGGGACTCAGATGGACAAAGAGGGACAAAGAGGGACTCAGAGGGACAAAGAGGGACTCAAAGAGGGACTCAGAGGGACAAAGAGGGACTCAGATGGACAAAGAGGGACTCAGAGGGACAACGAGGGACTCAGAGGGACAAAGAGGGACTCAGATGGACAAAGAGGGACAAAGAGGGACTCAGAGGGACTCAGAGGGACAAAGAGGGACTCAAGAGGGACAAAGAGGGACTCAGAGGGACACAGAGGGACTCAGAGGGACAAAGAGGGAGTCAGATGGACAAAGAGGGACTCAGAGGGACAGCGAGGGACTCAGAGGGACACAGAGGGACTCAAGAGAGACTCAGAGGGACACAGAGGGACTCAGAGGGACAAAGAGGGACTCAGATGGACAAAGAAGGACTCAGAGGGACAACGAGGGACTCAGAGGGACACACAGGGACAAAGAGGGACTCAGAGGGACTCAGATGGACAAAGAGGGACTCAGATGGACAAAGAGGGACACAGAGGGACAAAGAGGGACTCAGATGGACAAAGAGGGACACAGAGGGACAAAGAGGGACTCAGAGGGACAACGAGGGACTCAGATGGACACACAGGGACAAAGAGGGACTCAGATGGACAAAGAGGGACAAAGAGGGATTCAGAGGGACTCATATGGACAAAGAGGGACACAGAGGGACAAAGAGGGACTCAGATGGACACACAGGGACACAGACGGACTCAGATGGACAAAGATGGACACAGAGGGACTCAGATGACACAGAGGGACTCAGATGGACAAAGAGGGACACAGAGGGACTCAGATGGACACAGAGGGACTCAGGTGGACACAGAGGGACAGATGGACACAGAGGGACACAGAGGGACAGATGGACACAGAGGGACTCAGATCGACAAAGATGGACTCAGATAGACAAAGAGGGACACAGAGGGACTCAGATTGACAAAGAGGGACACAGAGGGACTCAAAGGGACACAGATGGACACAGAGGGACTCAGATGGACAAAGAGGGACACAGAGGGACAAAGAGGGACTCAGAGGGACTCAGATTGACAAAGAGGGACACAGAGGGACTCAAAGGGACACAGATGGACACAGAGGGACAAAGAGGGTCACAGAGGCACTCAGAGGGACAAAGAGGGCATGATTACATTAGAATGTAGATTTAACTAGCTGACGTTAAGTTGGATAGATTGAACAGTTTAAATAAACCTTCTCTGTGTATTCTCTTAGGATGTTCATGGCCAACTTATTATTATTATTATTATTATTAATATTAATAACACATCCTGCTCACCACCTGGGACAACCAAGCCCCCCCCCGCTGCTGACTAATGTCCTGCAGGAAACTAACTACCCTAAATATTTCCATCACACTCCTGTTTCGACCCATTATTTTTTAAACTTCAGTGAAAATATATTTTTATTCTGTGGTTTTTCATTGTTTCTGAGGCTCATATTCCCCTCAAGTCTATTTCTGTGCTCGTAGTTTTGCAGCCCATATTTTGTCTCATATTTTGAGGCTTCTTCCTGATAATTGGTCAGAACAGCTCCTATTGTCTCTCAATAAATGACCTGTTTTTGTGCTTCTGTATTAAGTATGTACTGTGAGCTGTGTTGCATATCTCTCTCCGGGGATCCAGACTTATTGTTCTCAATCCCAGGCCTTTGGTCTGTAAACAGAAAGCAGCACAGCAGCAGAACAATAGCAGCTGGAGAAACAGTAACTCCAGCAAAAGAAAGAATATAAATTATACATTGAAAGGACGACTTCAGATAAACAATCTGCAGATTTGTGGTGCACTGCGGTATTTCAATAGAAGACATGACATAGAGCTTTTCTGTGAGTTGACATGATGACGTGTTTTTAGGGGCGGAGCGTAGGTGGACACGTTAGCTAATGCTAAGTTTGGTTGTCGCTCGCTCACTCTCCGGGGCTGCGATTGCTACTTGAGAAAGTTAACATTAACAGGAGCAGGTGAGAAACAAAGCGTGCACAGTAAGGAGGAACTGATGGCGTTTGAATCTTTGGATGTCTCGAACTATCCTGCAGAAAAAGTTGCTATTCCAGTATTGACAATCCAATTAGCTGCATACACTGAAAAGCAACCCACAAAAGGAAGACAAACTTATTAAAAAGAGTCTGACGATAACGCAGATCAGAGCAGGAGAGAAAAAGTTGCTACTTGTTTAGCTTCTACTGACTGCAGCCAAAGGCTCACGGCTGCTGCTAACATTAGCATAAGGCTAAGCTAATAGCAACAGTTTCTCTACATCTCTCTTATAGTTAAACCAGCAGCCTCGACGGCTAACGTTAGCATAAAGCTAAGCTAATAGCAACAGTTTCTCTACATCCTGCCAACACAGTTTGTCACCTAAAATGTATTTGATAAAATGTCCGGTTGGAGCGAGCAAGAGGACATTGTGGATGTCTTTCTTTAGCCTGCACTCGGAGGGATTCCTGTTTGCCTGCAGTCTTTCTTTTGTTTTGCCTCCAGCTAACACCGTCACGTCAGCAGTAAAACGTTTTTATCACATCTGCTATTTAGTTAAAGCTTTGATACGTTTCCTGGCAGGACATGCTGAGTGCATGTACATTCTTAGTGAAAGGTTTCCAGAGGAAAGTGAACCTGTAACCTCAGACGTGTTCGGACCACGCTCTATCCATTCCTCCACAGCGCCGCTCCGTTATGTGAACATGTTCCAGTTAATTGAATCTGATAGCAAGTCTATCATCATGTACAGTAAAGTCACTTTAGCTAACCTTGACATGAAAACAGTTGCTTGGGATTCCTCCCAGTGGAATATTCTGCTACTGGTCGTCCTTTTGTCCCTGCAGTGATAATATAATGAAGAATGAGACCGTGACAATATTTTGACATTCATCTGTGTGGCTGTAATCAGCGCTGAATCAATATCTCATCTGTTATCGTTTTATTCAACGCCCTCCCCATAGAGGGCCGGGCTCCATTGCAACATCAGTCTTTTATCAAAGCGCTGGGCTCCCTGGATCTCTGTGCACTGAATCCTGAGTCGACAGAGATGCCCTTGGTGACATATAAAGGCAAAATCATGCCTATGAATCACTTAGTATGAACTGGAATTGGGGAGCTGGACCAGCAAGGTTAAATTGTAAGCCTTTGAATCAGCGTGACCACATCCTCCCTCTCTTTGCCTCTTTTTCTTCTTTACTCTGATGGCCGTCCAGCTCTGCAGCAGCTCATCTCCCAAAGGACCACGGAGAGGCCAAATTCAGAGGCAATTAAACGGCCATGCTTGGTTTATTTATTTTCTGCAGAGATTACAGCAGGCGTCTTTCAGATTTTCTGTCCTCCGCACCGACTCCCCCGACAGTAATTTAGATGATGCGTGTAAAATATCCCCCTCAAACCCTTTCCCCGACCATCCTTAAACCGGGACCAGTCATGCGGGGGTGACATGTCGACTTATTTTGCATAGTCGGAACAAGCAGCAGACGGGTGTTTTCCAAGACACGGGAGCTATTGGACATGATTTACGTAACGTCTTGCCAAGAAGCCAATGACAAAAGCCCCGACTTCATTCAGAACTCTTGGGAGATTAAGTGCTCTCCATTTTGGTGCCATCTTCTTTCCCACTTGTCGTGTATTGTTGAACGGAGGGAAGCTCTCGTGCCCTCAGTGTAGTGTAGCTTATTCTCGGCTGTTTCAGCGTGGAATTATTTACTCACAGTTAATTCCTACTTCTGTGAAAATGTTTCCACACCAGCGTTTTTTCCTGTTCCTGAATTTTACCAGGGCATGAACAGAGTGGAGGGACAGACAATGCATTCGATTACAAAGACATTTTCCTTTTCTCACACGAGCACATTTCAGAGACGATATACTAAATATGAAAGCTGAAGCACCGGTGGGGGTGTAACACGCTTCTGTCAGCCAGTTCATGTAGCTCCTCTTGGCTAGATTTTCTTTCTTTAAATGATGTCTTGTCTCTTTTTACATATGCACATAATTAATCCGTCTCTCTCAATGTTGGGACCTCTTGCCTGAGGTATCTGGATGGAATTTGTTAATCCTCGCAAACCCAGACATTTCTTTCCTGACAGCCGTGACAGCCTTTTCTTTTGCATATTCTTCTCAAACAGGAAACAGACAACTGTCTCCTCTGCACTATTTTAGGCTCTATTGCTAATACTGTTAATCTCCCTCTTATATGAATTTATGAGCATATTTGTCTTCTTCTGAGCTGATCTGGGATCAGTGTGACCTTTTAAGTTATGAATGAATACTTCAGGGACTTAGTGAGTCAGCACTTTAAGTTTGAGACACTTAATGCCCGATTTAGTGGCGAGTCTCAGTGGAATAGTGCCTGTGATGACCAGTGCTGTCATTTATCTGCTTAACTTGAGCCTAAGACAGCCAGATATCTCGTTTATGAGCTTTACAATGATTACAAATAACCTAGCCTCCTGCTGAGCCTGGACCTGCCTGTGATTTGAATATGCTTTGCAAGGTGTTTATGTAGGAAGCCTCATTAAATGGCCCATTGCCTTGCTTTTATGTTAATGGTGAGAGTGATCATGATAACAGCTTCCATATTTTAAATGGCGGTTGCCGTCGGGAACCCCACAAGTGGCGAGCTAATTAGACAAGCTTCTTCTTAGCACCTCATTTTGTACCTTTGACAAAGTTAGATAGGAGCGTGTCAAGTGGAAATGAAATGGAGAATTGCTCATTAAAAGTGAACCCAGTCAAAGGGAACGTAACTACAACATACCTAATTCACTTGTGGACTTAATGGAGGACTTAATCATGCAGTCTTACCAACACGTTCACGTGGGGCTTTCTATCAGTCCTGCTGTAACTGCGAGGCGACGACAAGAGAAGAAAACACTTCTGCTTCTGCGTTTTTTACGTTTGCCAGAAAAAGGCTTCTGCAAACATCGACATTAACACGTCTTTCAACCTGTGCAGATTGAAGGCGGGGTGGAGGGAGAGAAAGGAACATGAAGCGGATCAGAACACATTTAATTACTCTGAGCATCCATGTGGTGTAATAGCTGCCTGCTGTTCAAACAACCAGCAGAGCCTCTTCAGCCTCCCCACTATGAAAGCTGCTGACGCTGCAGCTTCACTCCCATCTATAGTCTCTGCCCTCAGTCTCTCTTGATCAGAAACTTCACAGAAAACTTGCAAAGTTATGCATTTCTTTCCTACAGAAGGAGAGGATAGCCCAAGTAAATCTGACAGTTAATGACCAGGAAGGAAAAAAGCCAGGCAGCAAAGAACTTCTGCATCTACCGGACAGCATTCTGGCTTTATTGTCACACGTTGCATCAACTAATAGTTTGTTTTCATTTGGATTCACCGTGTCAGTGATTCTCTTATCATTTCAGATCCTGGTTCATCCTCACTGCCTGCAATCAACTTATTCCCCTCACCTGGTTTCCACAGCCCATCTCCTCACCTGCTTCTCATTCCCTCATTAGTTCTCTCAGAGGATGTATACCAGGTCTCTCCCACTTGTTCCCTGCCAGATTGTCTTGTGTTTTCCTGCCAAGCTCTCCAGCGATCGTTTAGTTTTCCTGACCTGCCCGTTTTGACCCTGCTGCCTGTCTCTGGACTCCCATTCTTCTGCCTGCTCCTTACTGGATTTGTTTGCCTTTTGGACTGACTTACCGGTATTTGGCCCTGCCTGGATTACTGAGTAAACTGAACTATATTGTATTCTGCCTGTCTCTGTGTCGTGCTTTTGGGTTCAGTTCTGTCGGTTCCAGCGAACCTTACATTTATAGGCGTACGCACTGGTTGCATCAAGCAAACTGGACGAATGCTTGTCCGTCCCTGTTTAATTTATGATATTAGTTGTGATGTCGTTTGTGATGCAGCAAAGGAAGTACTCCAACTAGTTTCAGATAATAACCTTGTGCACTAGAGATTTGTATAGTGATGCTGCATCAATGGAAGCCGGTCCTTCCTCTCGACAGACACCAACGACCAGGCTTCTCCTCCACTGATATCAGAAAAGCTGCATTTAAGATGTTCGACCTTCAGAAGACTTTGCCTCATTTACCGTGGTCAAGAACATTCGAGGAGCTTTTCAAAGTCAATTGAGTTTCCAGCGTAGAGTTAGGCGAGTCCTTTTCCCAGCTCAGTCTCCTATAAGGCTATTTTTATCCATCCGACTGACAGATCAAGTGGCACTGATCAGCACACCTGCTTCTGTGTGCTGAGGGGAGAGGGAGCAGAAACTGGAGCTCATACATCAAAGTGTCAGTGGCCAGGACTGTCCAGCGGGCCCCGGAGAACGAGCTCCCCATGCTAGGTCACGACCGGAGACCCACCCAGACTCACACATCCAGACTGTTCTGGCCTCAGAGCCCCAATAAATGTGAATTTGAAGGTGAACTGTGGCGTGAGCAGCCTTTTATTTAATAGTCTGTGTTTTTAAAGGAAGTGAGAATCCTGGAGGAGCTGTATTTTCTACAACCTTGCCTCACAAACCTGTGCTGCGTATTCTCCATCCCCCCCCCCACACACACACACGCACACTGCGTGTACTAGAGAGTACTCCAGAGTTGGCTGACATGCAGTATTTACGCTGTATGTGTCTTCCTTGAAGGTGTGAGAGCAGCAGCCTGTCAAAGTGTGGCCAACATTTCCTGCAAGTCAGGACGGCGGCTTCAAGGCAGTGGCTGCCGGCCTTGATGGACGCTCGTGGAGAGTGATGTGACGGCGTGCACAGCTCTGACTGATGGAGGACTTCTGACTCCATCCCCTGCTGGGCAGGTGAAGCCTTCTAATTGGGGCTGCAGCAGAGAGGCCGAACACCTCCAGAGTGCTGATGGCACAAATGATACAACAGACTGGGCGAGATGAAGAAACGTGGAGCCACAGAGAAGACTTATTTCTAAATTGGGGATCATTTGTAGTTTCTTCTTCCTGCTCTGTGTCGTCACCAATCATCAGGCGTTCCTTCATGTTGCTGTTACAGCTGACGACATGCTTGTCCAAGACTTTTAAGATGAATCTTGTGGTAGAAAGATCGTCTCAGAACCTTTTCTATCAGAGCAAACTAACGACCCTTAACTACGTGAAATGTTTTATGGATATTTCATCATTTATTCAGCGCAAAAACAATAGGATTACAGAACTGATCAACTGTACAGCTAACCCAGATAGTGAGTTTAATAACACGAGTGTAAAACGAGTGATTTGGATGAATTCAGATTATTTCCTGTGAATATCAGAGATTAGTTCATTTTAGGAACTTTTAATACAGTTCTCAGTCTCAGACAAATTCAGTGTTTTCTTCTCCCTGACGCTCGGCCGTGGGTCTTTGGCTCTTTGGTTCTTCTCTTTGGTTCTTCTCACTTCTCAAATGCAGCACGAGGCTGTTTAGCAAAATACCAACTTCTTTTAGTTTTCTTCACAGAAATGAATGAAATCCAGAGAGAGAAGTTCAAATTAAAGCTTTGGCGACTCCCAGTTTGGGAACCATTGATCCAATTGAAACAGTTGAAATGTCCCTTTAAAGGTCGTCTTACATGAAGATGCTTTGATTTCTAAAAGCTCTCTGCAGGTGATATTCCATCGTAGAAACCTCAGATTTGTCGTAACACAGCATCAGTAAAAGACGCTCCTAACTCTGCAGCCCGTCGCTCCGTCTTCACCGTGTTGACGTGGGGGGTGGGGGGGGGCGATGCATAGATCACTCTATTACAGCAGTCACTGTTTGCTGTGGGCATTCCCCCGTGGGAAGCTGAGGTCAAATGATCTGCTCACCTCTCTGTACTTCCTCCGATAAAGCTCAGTGCGGACAGGTTTAAAAACTCCCCATGGCCGCCCTCCGCCTGCTGCTGTTGTTGTTGTGATGTATCGGCCTAATAATCAGCGTTACTAAGCCAAGAACACAGCGAGACCTGCGGGGACTTATGAGAATCTGCTTTATAGTGGGGAGTACATTACATATTATTGAAAGAGGGGGGGGGGGGGGCATGATATCCAGTATATTCCATCCTGATCTTAAATCACACGTCGAGCCGTGAAAACTGGTGTGTGTGTGTGTGTGTGTGTGTGTGTGTGTGTGTGTGTGTGTGTGTGTGTGTGTGTGTGTGAGAGAGAGATTGTCTGACAGTATATTGTAGCAAGTAGCTAAACTGTCACCACTAACACTGGCACAGCTTTCCTCTGAGCACAGAGCAGCGTATTGGCTTCTTGCTGCTCTGAGGATTTGGCTCGTAGAGACGGTTTGATGAATGTCTTGACACGTCTGTGACCATTATTTTAGAACACTCCAGGAAAATCAATAGTGTTTGCTCCGGCTGCCCAAGGCAATGATACCCATGAATGCTTTATTTACCTTTTTATGCGTGAAGATTTTGAAGTGCTATTCAGTGCTGACTAATGAATGAACTGCTCTGCACAAGAGCATCTAATCACCTCCGAATGTCACTCTGACTGTCTGCCATTCATATTCCATTCACCCTCCACTTCATCAATAATAGGTAAGGAGCTCAGCGGGGAGACGAGTGTCCCTGCGCCCCGGTGAGGCCTGGAGGCGAGGATGGTCGCGAGGCTTCTCCCGTTTCTCCCAGTTAATGAGGCAGATGTCAGTGAGGCTAAAGGAGCTCCTCCTCAGTGCACCGAGTTTAGAGCTAAATCAGGGCCCACCTCTATAATTGGCACCTGATGTGTCGGATGAGCTCCGTACTCTGACATTCATTACACTTAATAATGCACTCGAGGCTCCGCGCGGCCCTCTCTAACCAGCTGTCTGCTCACAACCCTAATGCCATTAGGCTTCAAAGCCGGATGTCAAGCATCGCTTTTGACACAAGTCCTCTGGCGGAGGAGCATGTGAGAGTGAGCTGGCCTCCACCAGGCCGTCCATCACTCCTCTGAGCTGCATGTTGGGCTGAAGACTGATCTCCTCCAGCTGGATGTAGATATACCCTGGGAGCAGGCAGCACTTTCAGAAGAATGTACGATTATGGCCGGCTGTCATGTGGGCAGCATGAAGACAGCCTTATCTGGCCCAGCCTCCCCGTCATCAGGTGTGCTGCTAGTGAGCCACGCTGGCTCCCGCTGCCAATCAGAACCCAGTGGACCGACGTCCCTGCCAGGACACCGTCGCATATGCCGAGTCCCGAACACTGTGCTGGCAGTAGTGGACCAGCCTGTCCTCTCCAATCAGGCTTGAGTTCCCCAGTACTGCTGCGTGTGCAGGAAGCGTGTCTGGGGAGAGCAATGCTCCTTCAGCTCAAGGATCACAGGCCCTGCTCCACTGGAGAAAAAAAACACCACCGTCTCCGATTCCGCCCCTTCCACATTTTCCAGGCAGGGCATGCAGAGCGGATGGTGTGCGAATTGTACTTGTCACACACTATACTTTTCTCCTGACCTGCTGTATGCAGAAAGCATATGTGCAGCTTCCTGCATGCCTCTTAAATGTGAGTTTAACTTCTTATATTATTGTGAGCAGAGCACTGAAACTAGTGTGGATAAGTCAAGAGGGCAGAGCTGAACCTTCCTGGATGTGGTGGGGTGCGTACCAACATGCACATGGTGAGGAAGGGGCAGCATGGCAGGCAATGTGAGGTGCGCCAAGTATTCTTCTTTTTTTCACAAACGGCCATTTGAAATGTGCACTTTATGTTGTGAGCGCCACACTCTGCTGAAAGCTCCAGACTCAGTGAGACTCTTTGTGTCCTCGTGTCTGAACGTGAGGCGGCTCTGCAGCTGCACGGCTGAAGCTCTGTCTGCTGAGTCTGAGCAGACACTGAGTCCTTGTCAGCCTAATATCACTCACTGTATGAGCAGCTCCAGGGATGGATTCACTAAGCAGGTGTTTGACTGTGTGATATGCATGTCACAGACATCCAGTGTGTATCTCACAGGACGGCACATGCACACATGCGAAGATACGCTGCCTGATGAAGATAAGCTTCTAACTACATATATTTAAAACATGAAATATAGAGATTATGTTAGGAATACACTTTTGATAATATTGTGTAAATAATCCATCAGATTGAGACTAACTGTGTCTCAGATTTCCTCTGCGATGCCTTCAGGGGGAAAGGGAATCATTGTATCAATGTAACTTTTGTTGTGAGCTCGTTAATGTTAACGTTAGCTGTTAGCAGTTAGCCAGCCCTGTCTAGCTAAATAATGGAGCTAACAGCTAACGTTAACGGAGGTTTCACCAACAAAGAGACAAAAAGCACAAACTATGTTATATTATAGATATTGCGATTATATTGTTATGGGGAATTCTTTCGGTCATGATTATCGTGAGTTTCCCGGGAGCTTGTTAAAGTCGCATCATATTGAATAAAGAAGCGTTTTCTATTTGGTTTCAGGGTCAGCTGTTCCCACATCTCTGTGAAGTAGCTTCAATGTAACTGGTGATGATCATATGTTGCACATTCCTCGGCCTCCTGTGATGTAATGAATGTGTAATATGAAGGCAGGTTACGATGAGATGATGCTGAACGCAAAGAACTTGCTTTTGTCAGCAAGTGGAGTCGAGTGGAATTAGATTGAATGATATTCATTTATTCTTTCTATAATGAAGCTTCAAGTGTTTCAGCACCAAATGAATGAAGACTATAATCGTTTCCATTTCCTGATTGTGCAACAATGCTATATGATCACTGTGTGGCTTGTTGTTGGATCATCAACAAGCATTTAAGTTTATTGCAGAGACAAAACCTGACAAAAAAGGATTTTATTTGTTTAATCATAACCAATTTATTTCAATCGGGGCTATTCAGAGGGAAGATGCTTCACATTACAATGATGCATTATGTTTTTATTCATTAGCGCCGCAGTGAGTTAAATGATAGTCGAGCGTCTTGGGGCTCGTTGAGAGAAAGGAATGAGATGAATTTTTGTCTCCGATATTGAGCCGCACAATATAGTCTGTCAGCAGTTTCTGGGCAAAGTGGAGCAGCTGAGACAAAGCAGAGATGAGAGGCGGAGATAATGAGTGCTGTTGTTTTATTCATCCGTGGGAATGAATGCTGACCACTGTTTGTTTGTGCTGAACTCATTGTGTTTGCAGTCAGAACTGTGAAACTGTGAGTGTGTAATTAACTCCCTTCTGACTGCTAGCCGGCCGGCGGTCTGTCCCTGGACGTCAGGAGTCTGTGGAGCTGCAGGCAGCGGAGCCTCGCTGACCTCAGTGAAGAAGACCTGATGGAGAGGACTTCAACTGTGCAGCTGCACGGTGTCATTTACATATCAGGAAAAAAGTTTCTCTCTGTCTGATCTCCATATGCAGCTGAGGCGCAGAGCTTCAGAGGTTCTTTATTATATCACCCAATCCAAGAGGAGGTCTGGATTTAGAAACCCAGTGTCTATGCGGCTATTATTATTATTATTATTATTATTGTTAATTATTAGTGTTGTTTATTATTATTAGTGTTATTTATTAGTGTTGTTTTTTATTATTATTAGTGTTAGTTATGAGTGTTATTTATTATTGTTATTATTAGTCTTTTTATTATTATTATTATTATTATTATTATTATTATTATTATTAGCAAGCTCCTTTTTGTAAAGTAATTAGTAAACTGTTCGTCACTACTTTTTTTAAATGTTAATTGTAATTATTGAAACATTTTAAAGGGCAAACATTTCCAGAATAATTAAATGTTTAGACGAAGGAATAAATAAAATAATGTAGTTCTGTCTTCCAGCCTGATCTATAGTAATTATATTGATCCATAATTACATGAAACTGCATAGTTTTAAGTTAAAAAGCACCTCTGCCCTCTAAAAACCCTGTTTTTATATCAGCTTTTCTCTAAAGTTTCTCACTGAAGTCCAAACGGATAAATATTTGTAACCCTTTAATGGAACTCTTGTGATTTGTTCTGGTTTCAAAGGACTGCAACAGTTTCCAGGTTGTAAAACAAAGTAGTGTTTAGTATCTCAGTGCTGTACTTTACTCAGAATAAACTTTATGTTCCAAAGCTGCAGCTAAATATCACATCCGAGGAATCAGAGTCAATACTTTAGTCCATGCAGAGAGAGATCATCCAGCGCTGTCGGAGAACAAACTTCTCATGAGAGCAGCAGAGAAACATGCTCAATAAAAGATGGAGCACACTTTTCATTTCCTCAGCTGCTCTAAGCAACTCGGAGCTTTGCAACCCTTTCTGGATGTGGTGAGTCATGTTGAGTCTTTGTGCTTCAAATGTATTCTCGTTGCTCAGGTCACCATATGCAGAACCTTTGACTCGTGGTGTTTGAAGCTGGTCAAAGCTGAAGTATCTCAACTACTCATTTCAGATGGTGTTGGATGAACTTCTGCAGCTTTTCTTCTACTGTCTGTATGAGGTTGACATTATTGGTTTGTAATGTCATGACAACATTTGGATGGATTGAAGTTTGATTCTTAGCGGCAACAAGCTAACGGCTAACGCCATGACAGGTGAGAGAGGAAACGTTACCTTCAGGAACATCACACATGTCTCTGACTCACTACATATACAACACAGGACTGATGACACCATGACAGGAGAGAGAGAGGAAACATTACCTTCAGGAACATTACACATTTCTCTGTGTCACTACATATACAACACAGGACTGATGACACCATGACAGGAGAGAGAGGAAACGTTACCTTCAGGGACATTACACATGTCTCTGTCTCACTACATATACAACACAGGACTGATGACACCATGACAGGAGAGAGGAAACGTTACCTTCAGGAACATTACACATGTCTCTGTCTCACTACATATACAACACAGGACTGATGACACCATGACAGGAGAGAGAGAGGAAACATTACCTTCAGGAACATTACACATTTCTCTGTGTCACTACATATACAACACAGGACTGATGACACCATGACAGGAGAGAGAGGAAACGTTACCTTCAGGAACATTACACATGTCTTTGTCTCACTACATATACAACACAGGACTGATGACACCATGACAGGAGAGAGAGGAAACGTTACCTTCAGGGACATTACACATTTCTCTGTGTCACTACATATACAACACAGGACTGATGACACCATGACAGGAGAGAGAGGAAACATTACCTTCAGGAACATTACACATGTCTCTGTCACTACATATACAACACAGGACTGATGACACCATGACAGGAGAGAGAGGAAACGTTACCTTCAGGAACATTACACATGTCTTTGTCTCACTACATATACAACACAGGACTGATGACACCATGACAGGAGAGAGAGGAAACGTTACCTTCAGGGACATTACACATTTCTCTGTGTCACTACATATACAACACAGGACTGATGACACCATGACAGGAGAGAGAGGAAACGTTAATTTCAGGAACATTACACATTTCTCTGTGTCACTACATATACAACACAGGACTGATGACACCATGACAGGAGAGAGGAAACGTTACCTTCAGGGACATTACACATGTCTCTGTGTCACTACATATACAACACAGGACTGATGACACCATGACAGGAGAGAGAGGAAACGTTACCTTCAGGAACATTACACATGTCTTTGTCTCACTACATATACAACACAGGACTGATGACACCATGACAGGAGAGAGAGGAAACGTTACCTTCAGGAACATTACACATGTCTCTGTACACTACATATACAACACAGGACTGATGACACCATGACAGGAGAGAGAGGAAACGTTACCTTCAGGAACATTACACATCTCTCTGTCTCACTACATATACAACACAGGACTGATGACACCATGACAGGAGAGAGGAAACGTTACCTTCAGGAACATTACACATTTCTCTGTCTCACTACATATACAACATAGGACTGATGACACCGTGACAGGAGAGAGAGGAAACGTTACCTTCAGGAACATTACACATGTCTCTGTACACTACATATACAACACAGGACTGATGACACCATGACAGGAGAGAGAGGAAACGTTACCTTCAGGAACATTACACATGTCTCTGTATACTACATATACAACACAGGACTGATGACACCGTGACAGGAGAGAGAGGAAACGTTACCTTCAGGAACATTACACATGTCTCTGTCTCACTACATATACAACACAGGACTGATGACACCATGACAGGAGAGAGAGGAAACGTTACCTTCAGGAACATTACACATGTCTCTGTCTCACTACATATACAACACAGGACTGATGACACCATGACAGGAGAGAGAGGAAACGTTACCTTCAGGAACATTACACATGTCTCTGTCTCACTACATATACAACACAGATCTGGTGGTTTTAGACATTTGAATGTGGAAATCTTACAGATTAAACCCTAAACCCTACTTCCTGTTTGTGGGCTGTGTTTCTATCAACTGGCCGCCCCGATGAAACAGCCGTGCCCTCTGTGCACTTCTGCCCTCTGTTAAACTTGGCAATGAGCAGCACTTTGAAGTCTGCAGAATGTGGGTCACACAGCGCTCTTGCTTGTGGTCTCTGTGGTCTCGCTCTGCATAAATAACAGCACGTCAGTAGCTACTTCAAACAAGCATCACACGGCTGAGACGAGACTCGCTGTGCCAAACGTTGGTGTACAATTTAATTTTTCTTCCTCTCAGTCCACCAAAGGCTTGTTTTTGGACACTCGCAGAATTCCCTTATTTGTTGAAATCGGCCCAAACTTTGTCTGTGGGAGACGAAGAAGTCTTGAATGGAGTGTGAGCTCTTCATCTCCAGCAGGATGCTGCTGCTTTGCTCCTGCGTTGATGGTATACGTGTGTAGGATGTGTAGATGTGTCCACACAGCGTCACCTCTGATGAAGCTGTGTGGCGGCAGCAGCTGGAAGATAATGAAGCCACCAGTGAGAGGTTATGTGGAATAAGTGGGAGCCTCTCCTGGCTCTTGTCTCGTGTCAGTGAAATGAAGTAAAACCTTTTGGCAAAGCTGTCCACAGCAACATGACGAGCATATTTTTATTAAGGTCTTTTAAAGCCTGTCTCGAGAACATCTTCGTCTGTCATGGGAGAGAATCCCCCTTCTCCGGCGGACTGCGTTAAGAGACAGTTTCACACGCAGCCTGCTCCTCACAGCACGGCTGCCACTCTGCATGACGCTAACTGTGAGAGCTGACCCGGTGTGAAGGTCAACCATGACAACTTCAAGATGGACATTTTGCAGGAGAAGTTCAGTGTTTCCTGACGGACAGTAGCAGCTTCCAGAATAATGAATAAAAGCATTAGAAACATTTTCCAGTGAAGAGCTGCATCGCCAATAGCAGCAGTGGTGCTGATCATTTGCTCGTACTGGTTGAGTGACATGAAGCAGGAACCTGCTCACCGCAATATTACATTTTAAATGAATAGCCAGCTGTTTGAAATGTACTGAAGCGAACAGCTTCTCAGATTAATGACTTCCTGTGCATGTTAAATATACAAGTTTAGCTGCACAAACGTGTTTGGCATGGAGCTGATTTAAAGTAAACTTTAGTGCGGATTCAACCGATTGCCTTTCACAGCAATCTCCATCTGAGATCCTTTTAAATGCAAAGGATGGATAACACTTAGCATTATTAACTTAACATAACCTCAGAAATCTTTTACACGATACTTATTTGAGACTTAGTTTGTGCTTATTGACGTCTCTTCTCATGATAGTGAACAAATGAAATATCTGGACATGCTGTGACAAATTCAACGTGTTGTTTAAACGCTCTGAGCAATAAAATACAACACTTCTTCTTTGTCCATGAACACACCGAATATCGGAAAAGAACAACTTCCCAATAACACACACGCTACACACACACGCTACACTCACACTCTACACACACGCTACACACACACGCTACACTCACACTCTACACACACGCTACACACACACGCTACACTCACACGCTACACACACACTCTACACTCACACTCTACACTCATATACTACACTCACACTCTACACACACGCTACACTCACACGCTACACACACACTCTACACTCACACTCTACACTCATATACTACACTCACACTCTACACACACGCTACACACACACGCTACACTCACACTCTACACACACGCTACACACACACGCTACACTCACACTCTACACACACGCTACACACACACGCTACACTCACACACTACACACACGCTACACACACACGCTACACTCACACTCTACACACACGCTACACACACACGCTACACTCACACTCTACACACACGCTACACACACACGCTACACTCACACTCTACACACACGCTACACACACACGCTACACTCACACTCTACACACACGCTACACACACACGCTACACTCACACACTACACACACGCTACACACACACGCTACACTCACACACTACACTCATATACTACACTCACACTCTACACACACGCTACACACACACGCTACACTCACACTCTACACACACGCTACACACTCAAGCTACACACACACGCTACACTCACACGCTACACACACACGCTATACTCACACGCTACACACATACGCTACACACACACGCTACACACACACGCTACACACACACGCTACACACACACGCTATACTCACACGCTACACACACGCGCTACACTCACATGCTACACTCACACGCTACACTCACACGCTACACACACACGCTACACACACACGCTACACTCACACGCTACACTCACACGCTACACACACACGCTACACTCACACGCTACACTCACATGCTACACACACACGCTACACACACACGCTACACTCACACGCTACACTCACACGCTACACACACACGCTACACACACACGCTACACTCACACGCTACACACACACGCTACACACACACGCTACACACACACGCTACTCACACATGCTACACACACGCTACACACACGCTACACTCACATGCTACACACACACACACACTACACTCACATGCTACACACACATGCTACACTCACACGCTACACTCACACGCTACACACACACGCTACACTCACACGCTACACACACACGCTACACACACGCTACACTCACATGCTACACACACACACACACTACACTCACACGCTACACTCACACGCTACACACACACGCTACACTCACACGCTACACTCACACGCTACACACACACGCTACACACACGCTACACTCACATGCTACACACACACACACGCTACACTCACATGCTACACACACACACACACTACACTCACATGCTACACACACATGCTACACTCACACGCTACACTCACACGCTACACACACATGCTACACTCACACGCTACACTCACACGCTACACACACACGCTACACACACGCTACACTCACATGCTACACACACACACACACTACACTCACATGCTACACACACATGCTACACACACATTCCTCTCTTAATTAGCATTAACCACGGGCCCTTTTGTAAATGCTGCTGGCTGCCAATTATCAATGATTCCGCACGTTAGCTGCTGGGGAGGTGACGAGGGTCGAGGCCGGCCCTCTCTTCAGTCTGCAATATAATAATAATTATAATAATAATAGCAATGAAAATAACTTTCCCCTCATATTTATGATAATGAACATTTAGCTGGGCCACCAGCAGGAAGCTCACTCAATTATATTTTGACTTGACCGCACCGACACCAACAACAGGGAGGAATTATTATGTGACTGTTGAGACACACAAGCTGCGTTCTTCTGTTTCCTGCAGAATGACAGAAACGTCAGCAACAGACGTCTTTCCTTTGTATTCCTTTCTGTGTTTTCACATCTAACGTCTCAGCCGCGTTAGTAAACTTTTACATCTGTTACTTATTGTCTCTTTCAAAGTGTCAGATCTGCTGAACGAAGACGCTTTGAGTTTTATTTGTTTCTGTCCAGGTTGAATGAAGTGTGTTTGTAAAATGACTTTCTGTCAATGGAGTCTTTGTTCGTTAATAAATTATAATAATTGATTTGATTTATTATATAATCACTTCAACGTGTTTTCTGTCCAGTGGGAAAGTGTCTTTAAACTAATTATGTTCAAAGTGATAATCAATGCAGTCGTGCAAATGTAAATTATTTTGATATTATGTACAGTTACTGTCTGCCTGAAAGATAGAAATATATATATATATATTTATACATAATATATAGATATATAATGTATATATATATATTATATATATATATATATATATATAATATATATATTATATATATATATATTATATATATATATATATAATATATTTATATATAATATATATATATATATATATATAATATATAAGTGTGGCAATGGAAAAATAATACACTTAATTACAATCAAATAGTTGATACATTTAAAAAGTATTTATAAGTATCTATAAATAATTATAAATCGCTGAATATATACATTTCAATGATTCACCGTCACCACGCGAAGCTTACGGCGGCTAATGCTCAATAAATGTGTTAGCATCCGTCTTTTTCAAGATGCGTAGAAGCTTCAAAATGTACCCGTGTGGTGTTTACTGACATATTTTATGTCTCAGAACAAAATGTTTATATCTCTTTAGTTTAACACGGAACGTATTTCTGTTGCTGAGGAAACCGGAAGCACAAAAAGCTCTGCAGCCATCTGTGGCAGCTCAATGTCCTCGTCCAATCAGAAGCTGCTGCTGATGTCTTAGCCAAGAGAACTGTCAATCATCCGTTCTCTCTGTACAGCCGAGTCACAATTACTTCTCTCCCGAGCAATATGCTGTTCAGCCTCGCCAGGCTACAATCAGCAAAGTGAAGATGGTGGGCTGGCGTTGCCAGGCGACAGTAATTCTTTGCCTTTTTGGTGAGTTCCCATTTCCTCAGCGTGCCTCGTCTAGTTCGTCTTCAGTTAGTGGTTTCCAAGGTGGAGAAAGCAACAGGAATACCCCCCCCCAACACACACCTGTGTAGGAAGGATGTCTCACTGTTTGTGTTTTTAAAGTGGTGCAACATGGCAACGCTACAAACAACCTGCTGCTCTCCTCCTGTCTGTTGTGTCAGATACCTGAATGATGTTCTGGAAATATCTCAACATCTCATTAACATTTAAGAATATAGAAAAATAAGAGAAACTGTTGCTTTAGCCAGAAACACAGAAGATGTCAGCAGTCGCTCTTTCAGTCTCAGTTTCAGTCGTTGTTTCAGTTTCTGTTTCAGTCTCTGTTTCTGTTTCAGTCTCTGTTTCAGTCTCTGTTTCAGTCGTTGTTTCAGTTTCTGTTTCAGTCTCTGTTTCTGTTTCAGTCTCTGTTTCAGTCTCTGTTTCAGTCTCTGTTTCAGTCGTTGTTTCAGTCTCTGTTTCAGTCTCTGTTTCAGTTTCTGTTTCAGTCTCTGTTTCAGTTTCTGTTTCAGTCTCTGTTTCAGTTTCTGTTTCAGTCTCTGTTTCAGTCTCTGTTTCAGTTTCTGTTTCAGTTTCTGTTTCAGTCGTTGTTTCTGTTTCAGTCTCTGTTTCAGTTTCTGTTTCAGTCTCTGTTTCAGTCTCTGTTTCAGTTGCTGTTTGTCTCTGTTTCAGTCTCTGTTTCAGTCGCTGTTTCAATCTCTGTTTCAGTCTCTGTTTCAATCTCTGTTTCAGTCTCTGTTTCAGTCTCTGTTTCAATCTCTGTTTCAGTCTCTGTTTCAGCCGCTGTTTCAGTCACTGTTTCAGTCTCTGTTTCAGTCTCTGTTTCAGTCTCAGTCTCTCTGTCAGTAATTGGATCTGTGACAGACGGTTTGAATGACATGAAACTGGGGTGGCAATCCAATTGTAATGTCACACATTCCAGTAATGAGCTTAAAAACATTTGCTTATCTTCTTAACTGCTGAATAAAGATAGAGCTGCGCCCCCAGTTAAGAATGCAGAGCCGTGCGGGAGCAGATAAATAAATAATGAAGCAGAAGGCAGAGGGGGATTTGAAACTAATTTGCATTGCACAATTGATTTTTCGCCACTACCCTGTCCGCAATGTCAGTCATTCCCTCTTTTGAGTTTTAATTAAATCCCCGACTAAGTTCTGTTCGAATTTCTGATTTGAAGCCACAGTTAATAGCAGCAAAGAGTCCAAAGACTGAACACATCCAACGAGCCTCCGGGCTCTGCAGAGGACTCGGCTGCACAAAGGCCGTCGCAGGAGATCATTTCCACCCGCCCTGCTGGGAGCAACCCTCCAACACAGGCCTATCACTTCTCCTTCCTCCCCCTCCTCACGATATCATCTCATTTTACAGAATTATAATGTGCCGCTCATAATGCATGCTAATGAAGATTGAATAATCCACATTTTAATGGTTATGGAAGCGCACGGCATATTTATTACATGATGGAACATCCTACATATTGCATGATAAAGTATCATTTACATATACGTGGGTGTAATACGTATTATATCTTCACACTTATTACATAATATACATACCTTCTAGGTACTACATATACAGTACATCACCCGGGCAACGATTCGGATTCATTTGCATTCAAAGCTTTCTGCCGTTTGGATCTTAATTATATTCTGCAGGAAAGATCTGTGTTCACCTGTGCTGTGAAGCGTGGACTATCTGAGGCTGTCCAGACAGAGCGCGGTGGTCGCCTCTGTGAATCGGACCCAGGTGCTCTGCTCATTACGCTTCACCTCCGGCAGCTTCGCTGTTACATTTTTAATGAGAAGGATGGAGAGCAACAGCTTTCATTTCACATCTCGCATTCCTTCACACGGCCAAGTCATCTGTCAGAGATTATAAACTCCAATCTGGTGAGAGGTCAAGTGAAATACGAGGGCCACCCAATCAATTACTAAATGATATATTCATAAATCAATGCGCCGGAGCTGACAGCTGAAAGACCAAATGCTGTGTTGCAAGAAGATTGGCATATTGGCTTCTAGAGCTTATTAAGACTTTCCTTCATCTCATAAAGTTACCAGTTTCCTGTGATTTACTTCCACATGTGACTTTGCAGTTTGTGCAACAGTTCAGTCCTGCTGCTGAACAATCCTCCATCACGCTTATCATGAGCACTTTCGCTTGTGTATACAAGTTAAAGCTTCGAGTCGATCTTATAAACTATGAAACAAACCTTTGCTCACTTCAACACGCTGAAGACTTGAGCTGCAACAGCTTTACTTGGTCTGACCAGTAACTTATGTTGCCTGACGTTGTTAACTTCACATATATTGCTGTGAGGCTGAGACAGTGTGCAGACTGTATTCTTCTCTGATCACACCCATACTCTGGTTTCTCTTTTCTCGCAGTTTTTAAATGTGCAAAATCAAACTTTTCAGCCCAAGTCAAAGCTTGCACCGTTCATCAATGTCACGCAGCCAAAGCAAGGGATACTTCAACACTAAACCACTTCCTGTTTAGATTCTGGCAAAGACACCAAAGACCAGTCAATCATGTAAAGCTTGATGTTGAAGGTGCACTAATGTGACTGTACTGTATTGTACTGCACTGTACTGCACTGTACTGTACTGCACTGTACTGTACTGCACTGCACTGTACTGTACTGTACTGCACTGTACTGTACTGTACTGTACTGCACTGTACTGTACTGCACTGCACTGTACTGTACTGTATTGTACTGCACTGTACTGTACTGTACTGCACTGCACTGTACTGTACTGCACTGTACTGTACTGTACTGTACTGTACTGTACTGCACTGCACTGTACTGCACTGCACTGTACTGCACTGTACTGCACTGCACTGCACTGCACTGCACTGTACTGTACTGTACTGCACTGCACTGTACTGCACTGCACTGTACTGTACTGTACTGTACAGTACTGTACTGTACAGTACTACACTTTACTGTATTGTACTGCACTGCACTGTATTTTACTGTATTGTACTGTACTGCACTGCACTGTATTTTACTGTATTGTACTGTACTGTACTGTACTGTATTTTACTGTATTGTACTGTACTGCACTGTAATCCTTCTATCTGTCCAATTTCTATTGTGACAGCCAGACTTTGACGTCTGCTCTGCAGGCGCACTGTGCTGTTTTGCACGATGCGCTTTGCGGAGGCGTTCTTGAAGCCGGAGAGCCTATAGTGACGCATTTCAGGGTTAGCTTTGGTCCAAATTATTGCCCAGAGGCTGTCGTGGGTTTGATTCCTTTGTGTGTTCACGTGAGACTGCAGGGTTTCCTCTTACAATCCAAACACATACAAGACTTGAAGCACTTGAAATGTCTCTGATAGACCTGTCAGGAGTGTCCTCCCTCCACCTTGTCTCACAAAGGCTGCAGCACAATGACCCTGAAAGCTAAATGTTGTGTGGACTCCAGAGCAGCTCAAATGCCTGTTGTGCCCCGGTGGAACCGAGAAATACAAATTCAGCAGAGTTTCATTAATGCGTAGAAAGTGTCCGTCTGTCTGGGATTGTGTCTGTGCAGGAAGCACCTTGAGTTTTTCTCCGCAGTATAAAGCAGAGTGTTAAATAAGATTTATCAGCTCAGGTTTAGAGGCCATTTCCCCTGAATCCCATCGTGGGCCTCCGCGGCCCTCATCAGCCAGCCTGTAAATAAATCAGCCCGAGCGTTCGCCTCTCGTCTTCTGAGATTCACTTCACGAGCGCCGAGTCGCTGTGCACTTTCCTCACATCAGGCGACAGCAGTGTGCAGGACAGGTAGAGTTTAAAGGGGGCGGCAAACTTATGTAGAGGTGTGTGTGTCCCCCCCCCCCCCCCCCCTCTCTGTTTGACAGGGAAAATGAGTTGGAATTGGAGCTTTGTCAGGCAGTCACAGTTGGTAATTAGTTTCTGGCCTTTCAATTTAAAAGTGCCAGGAGACGGCACAGGTAACACTTAAAGCTTCGCTGAGAGATCGATCAAAGCCTGGAGACCTTTTTGCATTTTCAAACAAAGTATAAGTGTTTCAGTTTAGTGAGAAACTGTCTCTGCGATGTTTGATACGTCTGCTTTACTTCCACCCTAAATGCACAGACAATATATCTGGAGACATTAAAGCTTAATGATGAAACAACTTATTCTTTAAGCGTTGCTTCAATTCTGACGTCCATCTTTTAAAAGTGTTTTAATGAGAAGTGGAGGAACCGTGTAGAACTTCATCAGGCTCTTCTTCAGCCTAATAATCACGTCACTGTCGTCGTTTCTTTTTTCTGTGTGATCGCCGTCGTCTTTCAGTCACCACAGCGTGCTAGCTTCTTCTCATCCGCCGCTATGAGCCGTTAGCTTCACGTTGTACGTCGATAAAAGAAACGTGTCACATTCAGAGTTATTTCTATAAGTGGAATTGCAACAACCTTTTAGCTGTACCGCGCTTTTAGTTCTTTACATTCTGTTGCTGCACGATTTCCCACCGAATTTAGCTAAAACCCGCAAAAACTCCTGGATAGACTCGGTTAATGTTGCCAGTAGAAGAGAATGATTTGCTGCATTCCTTCTTCTCTTTTATATAATCTAACTTATCGTCTCTTTCAGACTCTCAGAGCAGAGCTGCTGTCTGTTGATCAGACGAACAAAGACGCTTTGAGTTTATTTAGCTTCTGTAAAATGAGTGTTTCTGTGAGTCTGGTGGGGAGAGCATACTAATTATGTGTTTTGTTACTAAATGATACTAATGATCCAAATCCCTGTTGATTTTATTTATGAAATATTAATTTCAATGCGTGTCACATAGAAAGGAGTGAACATGATCACGTCCGCCCTGGTGTCGTGTTTCCATCGCTGCGCCGGAGCCGATAAACACGGCGACTCCTGCAGAGACGTTTGTCCCGGGACTGAATGCAGATGAAAGACAAAAGGCAGATGTCAGTGAGTGTTGGTGTTTTCATCTCAGCATTTAAAATGAGCGATAGCTGCTTTACTGTTTACTGACGTGGATGTAATACCGTGTGCGGTGTCGGCACTTTACCCTCACAGTCCTTGTTTCTTTCTGCTGCAGCAGTACGGAGCCCACACAACAGAACGTCAAAGCCTCAAACCTTCTGTTCTCCAGCCAGAATACAACCTCTGAAACATGTTGGGGTTCTTTGATTATCATCTATTACCAGAAGCAAATTAATTTAGCTACAAAACGCTCTTCAAACACGTGGGATCATCAGACGGGGGACACTAGAGCCTGAACTGAATTAGACGTGTTTTATAGGATTACATAACAGCCATGTTCTTCAAAGCTCAAAGCTTGTGTTGTAGTCAAACAACCTGCCAACACATCCATCTCCGCCTGTCTATTCTCCCTTTATGCCTCGGGATTAATGTTTAATCTGATGAGCCTGTGATAAAGCATGAAAGCAAGGTTAGCCGGGATACAAGACGACCCGTGGCAGGGATGGATTCTGTAGTAATATGTAAATCTGTGTCATCAGTATTTCCGGCAACAACATTTCTACAGTGGCTTGAAGTCTAATAACGAGGATTGATTGAGCAGCGTTGTGAGGATTAGCACCGCAGACAGCTCATGTTTATACATGAGACACAAATGTGATGCTGATGAGCCCGCGGCTTACTGCCACAACCAGCGCCATCCGTCAGGACCGCTAACAATGCTAACGGCTCCTCAGTGCACGCCAATGCTAACAGAGAAACTTTTCTATTTGTGGGGTCAAGTGTAGGTGGAGCGAGACGCCTGAGACCTGTGTGTGTGTGTGTGTGTGTGTGTGTGTGTGTGTGTGTGTGTGTGTGTATAAAGGTAAATACCAGGTAACACTTTATAGCAGTGGTCTTCACTATGTTTACGTGAGCGCCACATTGAGAGGACAAAGTCAACAGGAGAGACACTTTTACCGCAAAGTATGAAAAGCTACCTCCAGTCATAAAAAGCACGTCTGCTTATTAATCTGTCATCCAGCCAGAACATACAATATGCAATGCACCAATACATTCATTAAAAGCAGGATCATCTTAATACTGGGACGATGTTGTCAAACTCTGCAAACAATATTTCTGCTGAAGCCACAAAGCAGTTTCACAATGTTTGAGTCTGAGAAGGTTCTTTGCCCGAGACAAACTCCATGCGATCTCAAAGGATGCCTCAGTGAATCGTTCAGCTGTATTAGTCGTCCTGTGTTTGAGCCTTTGTTGTCCAGAAACAGAAGAAAGCTGCTCTATTGTTTTTACTCATTTCTCTTCCAGGTGCGTAAGTTTCGTTGAATTTTGGATGCGTCGTTTGGAAATGCCGCTCCAAATGGACTTCTCTTGAAACCAGAGCCGGTCTGTTTGCACATTAAGCACAAAGGGTTCGACTCGTGGAGGACAAATACAAACTCCTCTGTCCACTTGTCTTGAATGTTCCTTTACTCGTCTTGTGTGGCTCGTACCTTTCTCTTTCTTTTTTAACGAGCAGCTGTTGTCTGTCCACAAACCCCATCTCCAGCATCTTCCTCTCGACTCTGTGGTTTGATGCTCCAAAGACAAATCTTAATGTTCCTCGTGTGTCACGCTTTGTTTCTGTCCACCTGCTGTGCAACTCTTTAATAAGAAATGGATCCATTGTCCATCTGTAGAAACACACGCGAACTAGCACGTAATGGTGACACGAGTGGACCGGAGCCAAACTAACGCGAGTGTGAAGTGCCAGGTTGGTCGTAGCATCCTCCAATTTAAATGTTCCAATTTAGCGATATCAATTATTTTTTAGCAAATGTCCATATTCATAAGCATGCTAATGATGACATATTGTTAATGAGCTTAAGTTTATTTATTTCTATACTAGCCCACCACGTATCTACCCGTCCAAGAGCACATTCACCATGTAGCGCTGATAGAGCGCCAGAACTGGCAGCTCCGCAGTGAGTCAGTGTTCCGCTGAGCAGCTTTAAACATCTTGGTTCTGTATTATTTGTAGGCTAATAGAGCAGACACTGTGTTTTAATGGGTTGTATGTAGTAGCCCTGCTTGTTTTTAGTGTTTTTATGAAATATCTGTATTGACTCATAATCATATCTATCACTTTATTTAGCCCACTGCCACGCGAGACACCAATAAAGCTTGGCGAGCCGCGCAATGAGTAACTCTGCTTTATATAATTAGAAATGGTAAATTGTTAATTAGGATTATCTCTCTCTTCTAGTGTTGATATATGTACTGTGTATTTCTCCACACATGTCTGTCTGCCTGTCTGTCAGTTCATCAGTTCGTAGACTTCAGATCTGTGTTTCCTGTGGCTCTGGTTGCTGTGCGCTCCGTGTAACGTTATGTTCTGATACTTAGTATGCTGGTTTGGGTTTGGGGCGGCGGAGACGAAGGAACGAATCCGGCTCAGTCCGACCCCCGACCTTTAGACGGACTCGTCCACCTCCTGAGCCACGGTCGTTGTGCGCTACATGTGTGAAAGGGAAACCCCGACTCTGGCACGGACCACGCTGCATCTCTACAGTATTAACTTTTAAACTCAGGAATCTTGAAATAAAAACGATATCCAATAAAATTCACTTATTATAAAAATATATTTCTATTCTATAACTATTTCTTGGTTGATTTATATTTCCCGCAATGCACTGGTGTGATTATTTATTTCATAATGTATTTGATATTGAACATATTTCACGTCCTCACAGGGTTGTAACAGAAAGTGTTAATCAACACCTCGCTGCCCACAGACACAAACACCTGAAGGACGCTGAAGGCTTTCTCTCCTCGTCTCCTGCAAACATGAAGCACAAGCTGCAGGCTGTGATCTTCCAGCTCTCACCTGTCAACGTGTCGACACGGAAAATATGCTGAGCTCGAATAAGAGGAGGGGGGGGGATTTAATATGTGGAGGCATCATAGATTCAAAGTTAAAATGTGTCTTCAGCTATTTTACTCTGGTGCTGCTCCACCGTGCTGTGAGTGGATCAGGTCCTTCTACTTCCTGGACACGGTCCAACCAAACACCAACACTCTCACTTCTCTCTGCATCGTCCAATCAGCTCTCTCTCTTCTCTCTGCATCGTCCAATCAGCTCTCTCACTTCTCTCTGCATCGACCAATCAGCTCTCTCACCTCTCTCTGCATCGACCAATCAGCTCTCTCACTTCTCTCTGCATCGACCAATCAGCTCTCTCACCTCTCTCTGCATCGACCAATCAGCTCTCTCACTTCTCTCTGCATCGACCAATCAGCTCTCTCACCTCTCTCTGCATCGACCAATCAGCTCTCTCACTTCTCTCTGCATCGACCAATCAGCTCTCTCACTTCTCTCTGCATCGACCAATCAGCTCTCTCACCTCTCTCTGCATCGACCAATCAGCTCTCTCACTTCTCTCTGCATCGACCAATCAGCTCTCTCACCTCTCTCTGCATCGACCAATCAGCTCTCTCACTTCTCTCTGCATCGACCAATCAGCTCTCTCACCTCTCTCTGCATCGACCAATCAGCTCTCTCACCTCTCTCTGCATCGACCAATCAGCTCTCTCACCTCTCTCTGCATCGACCAATCAGCTCTCTCACTTCTCTCTGCATCGACCAATCAGCTCTCTCACCTCTCTCTGCATCGACCAATCAGCTCTCTCACCTCTCTCTGCATCGTCCAATCAGCTCTCTCACTTCTCTCTGCATCGACCAATCAGCTCTCTCACCTCTCTCTGCATCGACCAATCAGCTCTCTCACTTCTCTCTGCATCGACCAATCAGCTCTCTCACCTCTCTCTGCATCGACCAATCAGCTCTCTCACTTCTCTCTGCATCGACCAATCAGCTCTCTCACCTCTCTCTGCATCGACCAATCAGCTCTCTCACCTCTCTCTGCATCGTCCAATCAGCTCTCTCACCTCTCTCTGCATCGACCAATCAGCTCTCTCACCTCTCTCTGCATCGACCAATCAGCTCTCTCACTTCTCTCTGCATCGACCAATCAGCTCTCTCACCTCTCTCTGCATCGACCAATCAGCTCTCTCACCTCTCTCTGCATCGACCAATCAGCTCTCTCACCTCTCTCTGCATCGACCAATCAGCTCTCTCACTTCTCTCTGCATCGACCAATCAGCTCTCTCACCTCTCTCTGCATCGACCAATCAGCTCTCTCACCTCTCTCTGCATCGTCCAATCAGCTCTCTCACTTCTCTCTGCATCGACCAATCAGCTCTCTCACCTCTCTCTGCATCGACCAATCAGCTCTCTCACTTCTCTCTGCATCGACCAATCAGCTCTCTCACCTCTCTCTGCATCGACCAATCAGCTCTCTCACTTCTCTCTGCATCGACCAATCAGCTCTCTCACCTCTCTCTGCATCGTCCAATCAGCTCTCTCACCTCTCTCTGCATCGACCAATCAGCTCTCTCACCTCTCTCTGCATCGACCAATCAGCTCTCTCACCTCTCTCTGCATCGACCAATCAGCTCTCTCACCTCTCTCTGCATCGACCAATCAGCTCTCTCACTTCTCTCTGCATCGTCCAATCAGCTCTCTCACCTCTCTCTGCATCGACCAATCAGCTCTCTCACCTCTCTCTGCATCGACCAATCAGCTCTCTCACTTCTCAATCAGCTCTCTCACCTCTCAATCAGCTCTCTCACCTCTCTCTGCATCGTCCAATCAGCTCTCTCACTTCTCTCTGCATCGACCAATCAGCTCTCTCACTTCTCTCTGCATCGACCAATCAGCTCTCTCACCTCTCTCTGCATCGACCAATCAGCTCGCTCGAGTGGGACCCAGAGACCCTCAAATAAAACCTGTTTGCTGTCCTGTAGGAAGTCTGCACACCTTCTGCAGACTGAACACTCACTTGTTCAAACTGCAGCTCGGACAATAAGATAATATATATATATATATATATATATATATGTATATTTACATATCTTATTTCTATATGCAGCACTTACATTAGTTCATCTTATCTGAAGCTGATGTAGCTGCAGGATTCATTCTGTTCTGTGTATCGTCCTCATGATTGTTTGCACTTATATATATTGCACCTCTTCCTCAGAGATGCATGCAGTACGTACGTACTGCTGCATGCAGTACTACGAGTAGAAAGGAAAGCTGTATGATTTGGACACATCATTTGTCTTTGGGAGACTGTTCCCTGGAGCCCGAGTTGAGCTCTTTAAACAGCTTGTAAAACCCAAAGATACTCACATTACTCTCACATAAGAAGAAGAAAAGCTTCAAATCCTCACAGTTGAGAAGCTTAAACTGTGTGAAGTCATTTCCAATGCTCTTCTGGTTCGATAGACTCTCTGTTTAGGCTTTTGCCGGATTTCTTTTTGCCAGCATTGACCCCTGAACATGTATTTGGTCATATGTAGTCGTTGATTGGTTCCAAACATACTATTTGGATAAAGTGCTTCTTTAGGTTCTGACATGTGATTCCAGACAAAGTGCTGTAAACATGAATCACTGTGAGGCTCTTGGCTGAAGACGTGCGAGGGATCAGTCAGCAGGAGGTTATGCAGAGCAGCTAAATAAGCATTTAATCATTTGAAAAAGTAGCTGTGCACACTTTGTTATTCTTGTGATGCTGCTTCATTGAAGAAGCATGTGAAGATATAATGAAGTGTGATACATGGACATGACAAAGCCTCTCAGACAGCACAAGGAAGGGAGAGAAGCAGGACATGTGAGCAGCACTAACATGAGGATTTGCTTCCCAGTATCTCTGTGTTGCCCTTTCTGGTGCAGCAGCCTGTCAATAACTGTCAGAGTCTCAGTCACCCCGTGAGGCTGCAGGAGGATCTCACAGAAACAAGCTCCAGCTCTGCGCTCCGTAATCACCGGGGAGCTGCAGCCGGTGGACACATGTGCCGTGTAATTGCTTTCCATACCATTCAACCTTTTAAAATTGATTACAGGCCGTGTAAGAGGCTTTACTGGGGAGCGCTCAGGCGGGTGTGGGGGGGAAATATTACTTGACAATGCCGGGCAACGAAATGTGTATCTGTAAACAACGTGGCTCCTCTTCATGCAGCGAGGCGGCACACGTCCCCCCACACAGGGAGTCGCCCCCCCCGCCCGACACTTCTCTTCTCAGTTACTCACACGAGCAGCTGCTCTGATGTCTTTGGGAGAATGTGATGGTTGTTTCACGATGAGTATTTCTTGTCCTTCTCAGTTTATGAAGCTGCAGCAGCGTGTTGTTGTGGCTGCAGCTCCCATGAGCCTCTCTGTTGTGTTGCCGTGGTTAGTGTGCTTCTGCACATGCTCGTGTAAACAGCCGTGCACACATTGAGGACGCTTCCTTTCGGGTCCGGACTGACGCTCTGACGATAAGCACAAGAAACAAACAGGTCGAGGAATCAAACATTTGTATTTCATTAAACTTTGTTTCTACATCTCTCCCAGCTGTGTGATGTGATTCATGCACAGCTCGTGGCCCTTTGATTGCGTTCATATTATTATTATTATCATTATTATTTCGAGATGCAATCAGTGGTTGAATGTGTAAGAAAAAATAAATCAGACCTGAAGGTTTCAAGACGAACAGATTTCAAGTCCTGCTCCGAGCAGATTGAAATCTTTGCAGGGATGACGTCCGGTGACCAGTGACTGAGCGGCGTCTTCAAATATCGAGGACAAAACTCATAAATAAGAAAGTTGCTGAGATCAGACATGTTGTGCAGAACTCCTTCATTACGACTCTGTATCAGAAGAGACTCTGTATTCTGTATGATAATATCTCTCCCAGTTCAGACCTGACGAGTCTGCCGGACGCCATATTGTTACAGAAGATCTGCTGCTGACTTTGTATCGCTGTTTAAATGAAGCGAACAGGAAGTGTGCAGCTCTGAGTGCAGTCTCTCTCTCTGTGCTGCATGTCAAATGTTTTTCTCGCCTTCAGCGTGGATGAATATGTTCATGTGATCAGCTGACGTGTTGGGAGAGCGATGGTGTGTTTGAGTGCTCTCTGCAGAGTGAGAGTAAAACATGTTCAGTGTCTTCTTTATGTATTTAATATTAAACGCTTACAGCAGGTCACATTAAGTGTACTTATATAAATACCTCATGTATATATATATCTGTGTCGTTGTTTTAGTTGCTTTATTATAATAATAATTCACATTGTGGGTGTTTTCTATAAGATAGAAAAGTCAGAAAAGGCTAAAACAAGCAGCAAGTATTCATATTTTTCAAGTTTGATTCTGTGTTTTTTTGGAGCATTTCTGCTCAAAAGATGACTTAATCGTTTAGCAAAATCGTTGCCAGAATGTGAACGTTCCTGTGCACAGGTGCAGCGATGCATCATTCTGACTTAAATATATTCCAAATGCAAACAAATGCACTTTGATGGATGGATGTATCTATGTTCAGCAAGTGTGTTACTGAAATAAAGTGAAAGCAGAAGAATCCTGCAGAGAAATGTCTCCTAAAATAGACGGCATGCTTTGGGAGATGCTTGGCAGGAAGGTATACACTAAGCATGCAGAACTGCAGGTCCTCCGAGAGTCCAATCAGGTTTCTCTTAGAGTTCATGTGGAGGTTAGCGTGAGAGAATCTGCTCACAAGTATCACACTCCATGTGTGTGTCTGTGAGTCCTTTCAGTGTCTCCAGCACCTTTCTTCTGGAGTTCACGCAGCGGCCTCAAAGCACTGAGCCTTTCCTGCATTTCTGTTCAGCCAATCTTTCTCCTTCAGTGTCGAGGATTAGTCTGACACCTCCTGACTCTCTGCCTCTCACATGAGGTGGACTCCTGCTGCAGAGCTGAGAGGGTGCTCACCATGTAAAGCCGATACTCACACTGCTGACGCCCCTCATCCGTGCCCTCCGCCTCTCTCAGCTCCTGTGAAAAAAATCCATGAGAAGTCCCCTGTGATCCCGTAGATGTGAGAGGAGGAATGTGTGGTTTTAAAGGACTTTGTCCATCTCAGCATATTGTGCTGTCAGCTTAATGTGTCAGGGACGTTCTCCTCCAGCGTCCACGTTAGTCTCTTTGTGAAGGCCGGATGCTGAGGCACGCGCTCCGTCTCGTGCCAACAATGTGCCAGTGAACACACCAAGCACCTTGTTTCATCTACAATCTAAACTGGTCAGTCTCACTCTCGTGGTAGTTTTGAGATGGAAGCAGATTTCTGTGTGCTTGTTTGCAAAGCTGAACTCTAGTCCAGCACCAGGGTTGCCAGGTCTGTGGGGCAAAACAAGCCCATCGGCCAATCAAAGCAGCTCAATCACAGAACTCAGAATACGTCTCTGCCAAACTATATCCATATATACATATATAGTATATCCATATATATATATGTATATACTATATATACATGCCAAACTTATCGTAATATCTGCACACCAGGAGTGTTGAGTGCACCAGAACTGAAAGCAGCTCC
Source organism: Cottoperca gobio (assembly GCF_900634415.1). Taxonomy (NCBI): domain Eukaryota; kingdom Metazoa; phylum Chordata; class Actinopteri; order Perciformes; family Bovichtidae; genus Cottoperca; species Cottoperca gobio. The sequence goes on from NC_041363.1 coordinate 577,008, forward strand.
TTGTGTAATTAGATACAGTATATTATTATTACAAAATATAAAATATAGCTCCCTGTCATGTTTCTCCGCAGGGTTAAGAGAGGGGGGGGGGCATTGTATGTGTGTGTGTGTGTGGGCTGTTCTGTCAGTTTGGATTTACAAATAAATAGCTTTAATTAAGTAATTTAAAATGTGTATTTTTATTTATAGATATTGTTGTGCGTTGTTTTTCCAAAGCAGTGGACAAAAGATTCTGTCTGTTGCTAACGTTTTATTTAACAGAATTGTGTTTCTTGTTTTGTTTTCTTTCTGTTTTTTGAACATTATTGTGACATCTGTCCAACACTTTGGTGCAGAGTAAAATATCTCAACAACTACAGCTCAGATTCCAGTGATTGAATATAACTCATCATCTTTGTGATCAATAATGTGCCTCGAATCCAACTTCAAGACCAGAAGGATCTGAACAGGAGTCTATAGTCATGCTCATGACCTGTGAGGCTGCTAATGCTAACAGTGTTAGCATGCATGTTCGCCATCTTAGCTCAGTGTGTTAGCATGCTAACATTTGGTTAGAAGCTCTAAACTTAAAACAGAACTTCCAGGTCTGCAAAGTGAAGCTGATGCAGAAGAGTCTCAAACCTGCATCCTGTGTAACATCCAGCAGGGGCCTCCTGTGATTGACAGGTCAGCACCACAGTGCTGTCTGCTTTAGGGCGGGGCTTCCTGTGATTGACAGGTCAGCACCACAGTGCTGTCTGCTTTAGGGCGGGGCTTCCTGTGATTGACAGGTCAGCACCACAGTGCTGTCTGCCTTAGGGCGGGGCTTCCTATGATTGACAGGTCAGCACCACAGTGTTGTCTGCTTTTAGGCGTGGCTACCTGTGATTGACAGGTAAGCACCGCTCCACCCTCTCGTGTCACTTCTGGTTTAAAAAAACAAGATGGCGACAGCCAACACGCCAAACTGGAACCTTCAAAACAGTATGAACCAATGGGGTGACCACTTCTTATAAACACTTCATGACGTCTCGGACGAAACCTTTTTCTTATAGTTTGAGCAGTAAAGCATTTCTGAGATTCAGAAAGGCAGGTTTGCGTAGATACAGGCGGATCAAAGTCAGGCTAGTACCCCGTGAGCTCACAACCAACTTCACCAAATGGTCAATATGTTGTTTGTGGGTCAACAGTCCAAAGCTGCTCTTTGAAAGCATGACTGTAGACTCATTAAATGTGCACTGTCTAGATCCTTCCTTGCATATCCAAACAGGCCATGCGTGCGTGTTTCTCTGGCATGTCTCTAAGAGATTGTTGATTGGAATCTGTTTTTGTTCAACATGGTCCCCCAGCTCCCCGCATTGTCAGCCAGCCTGAGCAATGTCGCCTGTGTCCCTGTATGCACAGTTAGACCCGCTGCATTTATCAGCTGCAGGTCCACTGAGCCTCATGTGAAGTCAGGTGGAAACCTGTGACTGGCAGCAGATCGGGTGAGAGAGCATTTTAGAGGCAGTGTTAAAATTAACCAGCGTAATGAGGAAATAAGTGACTTATTGGCGCCGCAGTCATTTCCTTCATTAAGGCTGATATTTATGAGCATCCATCAAGAGGGGAGCAGCCAGCGCTCCGCTCCAGGTTTATGGAGCGTGGATTGTCACCTTGTTCCAATTATCTGCTACCTTTGAATGTGCTGAGTGTTTAAACATTCAGAGAAAAGGACACGGAGCATCATTAGTTGTTGTGCAAAGTGAAAAGAGAGGCTCGTCTGGGTTATTTTTATTCATCATAGCAGCAATTAGCTGATTAGATTGAGGATGCTCGGTGGGGAGGAAGGTGTTGGATGCAGGAGAATTACTTGTCCCAGCCGTTAAATATGTTCGTGCTTTAAATTTTGTTCAAGTGTTTCTCTCTGGTTGAATCAGCTTTATTAGCAGGCTTCCAATATGTATTTGTGAAAGTAATAAAGCTGTTTTCTTGATCTTTGGCATTGAGGCATCTGTTCCTGATATTATCAGTAATTAACAGGCTGAAGACAAAAGAGATGTTTAATAAAGTAGAATATTCAGACAGGTTACTGCTGGAGCCTGTTTTTTAAATATTCTGTAAAGTAATCCTCTAAGGTTTGAAGGTTTTATGAATAGTAGTAGACATTTACATATGAATCTAAAGCTTTTTGGAAGCTGAAAATGAAGACGTCATTGCAAAGAATTTGAGTCTCGAGGTTTGAAAACTCATTAAAGATAGTTGATTGGGTTGTACAATGTGTTACATACACAATATAGACGCCATATACGGAGAGTCTGTGGAGGAATGAGCAGCATTCTCCCAAGAAATGTGAGTTTTGATGAATGCGGTGCTTTAAAACCTCCCATAAGCGTTGGACTGGTCTGTGATCTGCAGAGCGAGTCCCAAACTTTTTCACTTGACCTCTTAAAATGAAGCAATGTCTTCCTGTAACTCCTCGAAACAGGCTGCATAAATCTTCTGAATGTGACTCAACTAAAAAGTGAAAATTATGCAGTGACTCACAAGGATACAAAGATTGGAATAAAAGTCTTGCAGCTTGTTTTGACCCAAAGGTTGTGAATCATTCTATAATCTATAACCACTGGAACGTTCTTTGACAGAAACAAAACATACAGCAACTGTGACCAATTACTCCTGACGTTATGGAAAAGTAATGCATTACATTACGGGACTTTACTTCTGTTACTCGGCACAGTTTATACAAAGGTGCCTTTTTAAAGCAGGGATTAGCAGCTAGCTTAGCATTAGTGACTACACACAGAAATCCAAGCTCACCGTCTGGCTGCACCCTCCGAATGGAAACAGAACAAACGCTGGATGATTCACTGATGTTGACTTACAGCAAACACACGCATGTAAACAAAGCAACTCTTTAATGGGCGTTAGCATCTCCACCTTTTAGAGAGTAACAGCATCTCCACCTTTTAGAGAGTAACACCATCTCCACCTTTTAGAGAGTAACAGCATCTCCACCTTTTAGAGAGTAACAGCATCTCCACCTTTTAGAGAGTAACAGCATCTCCACCTTTTAGAGAGTAACACCATCTCCACCTTTTAGAGAGTAACAGCATCTCCACCTTTTAGAGAGTAACACCATCTCCACCTTTTAGAGAGTAACAGCATCTCCACCTTTTAGAGAGTAACACCATCTCCACCTTTTAGAGAGTAACAGCATCTCCACCTTTTAGAGAGTAACAGCATCTCCACCTTTTAGAGAGTAACAGCATCTCCACCTTTTAGAGAGTAACACCATCTCCACCTTTTAGAGAGTAACAGCATCTCCACCTTTTAGAGAGTAACACCATCTCCACCTTTTAGAGAGTAACAGCATCTCCACCTTTTAGAGAGTAACACCATCTCCACCTTTTAGAGAGTAACAGCATCTCCACCTTTTAGAGAGTAACACCATCTCCACCTTTTAGAGAGTAACAGCATCTCCACCTTTTAGAGAGTAACACCATCTCCACCTTTTAGAGAGTAACAGCATCTCCACCTTTTAGAGAGTAACACCATCTCCACCTTTTAGAGAGTAACAGCATCTCCACCTTTTAGAGAGTAACACCATCTCCACCTTTTAGAGAGTAACAGCATCTCCACCTTTAGAGAGTAACAGCATCTCCACCTTTTAGAGAGTAACACCATCTCCACCTTTTAGAGAGTAACAGCATCTCCACCTTTAGAGAGTAACAGCATCTCCACCCTTTAGAGAGTAACACCATCTCCACCTTTTAGAGAGTAACAGCATCTCCACCTTTAGAGAGTAACACCATCTCCACCTTTTAGAGAGTAACACCATCTCCACCTTTTAGAGAGTAACACCATCTCCACCCTTTAGACGGTAACAGCATCTTCACCCTTTAGAGAGTAACACCATCTCCACCTTTTAGAGGGTAACACCATCTCCACCCTTTAGACGGTAACAGCATCTCCACCCTTTAGAGAGTAACACCTTCTCCACCCGTTAGACGGTAACAGCATCTCCACCCTTTAGAGAGTAACACCATCTCCACCTTTTAGAGAGTAACACCATCTCCACCTTTTAGATAGTAACAGCATCTCCTTTAGAGGGTAACAGCATCTCCACCCTTTAGAGGGTAACAGCATCTCCACCCTTTAGAGGGTAACAGCATCTCCACCCTTTAGAGGGTAACAGCATCTCCACCCTTTAGAGAGTAACAGCATCTCCACCCTTTAGAGGGTAACAGCATCTCCACGTTTTAGAGGGTAACAGCATCTCCTTTAGAGGGTAACAGCATCTCCACCCTTTAGAGGGTAACAGCATCTCCACCTTTTAGAGGGTAACAGCATCTCCACCCTTTAGAGGGTAACAGCATCTCCACCCTTTAGAGGGTAACAGCATCTCCACCCTTTAGAGGGTAACAGCATCTCCACCCTTTAGAGGGTAACAGCATCTCCACCCTTTAGAGAGTAACAGCATCTCCACCCTTTAGAGGGTAACAGCATCTCCACGTTTTAGAGGGTAACAGCATCTCCACCCTTTAGAGGGTAACAGCATCTCCACCCTTTAGAGGGTAACAGCATCTCCACGTTTTAGAGAGTAACAGCATCTCCACCCTTTAGAGGGTAACAGCATCTCCACCCTTTAGAGGGTAACAGCATCTCCACCTTTTAGAGGGTAACAGCATCTCCACCCTTTAGAGGGTAACAGCATCTCCACCCTTTAGAGGGTAACAGCATCTCCACCCTTTAGAGGGTAACAGCATCTCCACCCTTTAGAGGGTAACAGCATCTCCACCTTTTAGAGGGTAACAGCATCTCCACCCTTTAGAGGGTAACAGCATCTCCACCCTTTAGAGGGTAACAGCATCTCCTTTAGAGGGTAACAGCATCTCCACCCTTTAGAGGGTAACAGCATCTCCACCCTTTAGAGGGTAACAGCATCTCCACCCTTTAGAGGGTAACAGCATCTCCTTTAGAGGGTAACAGCATCTCCACCCTTTAGAGGGTAAACAGCATCTCCACGTTTAGAGGGTAACAGCATCTCCACCCTTTAGAGGGTAACAGCATCTCCACCCTTTAGAGGGTAACAGCATCTCCACCCTTTAGAGGGTAACAGCATCTCCACCCTTTAGAGGGTAACAGCATCTCCTTTAGAGGGTAACAGCATCTCCACCCTTTAGAGGGTAACAGCATCTCCACCCTTTAGAGGGTAACAGCATCTCCACCCTTTAGAGGGTAACAGCATCTCCACCCTTTAGAGGGTAACAGCATCTCCACCCTTTAGAGGGTAACAGCATCTCCACGTTTAGAGGGTAACAGCATCTCCTTTAGAGGGTAACAGCATCTCCACCCTTTAGAGGGTAACAGCATCTCCACCCTTTAGAGGGTAACAGCATCTCCACGTTTTAGAGGGTAACAGCATCTCCACCCTTTAGAGGGTAACAGCATCTCCACCCTTTAGAGGGTAACAGCATCTCCACCCTTTAGAGGGTAACAGCATCTCCTTTAGAGGGTAACAGCATCTCCACCCTTTAGAGGGTAACAGCATCTCCACCCTTTAGAGGGTAACAGCATCTCCACCCTTTAGAGGGTAACAGCATGTCTGCCTCGACCAAACTGACATCCAGTCTTCATGGAACTTCCAGTAAGACGCAGCTGAACCCCAAATGGTGCCACAGCGTTACAGGAACAAGTCTCTGTAATGTAATTACTCTTCGGCGGGGTGATCAGCTGATCGGCGTGAAACTGACACGTGATCACAAGACTCACTGAATCCTTTCATCGGAACCAAACAGAGGAACGTCTGACGACTGTAGGCGTATATTTGCAGGATGCCTTTTAAACAAAAATAATAAAACAATGCAATCACTATTGATGGAAGTCTGGCTATTCAAAAAAATAGCGAGTGTGCAGGATGTCCTGTGACGCGCTAGTGACGATTCTCTCCGACCAATCAGAGGTCTGCAGAGTTTTAACGTCACCTTTTAGTGTCGCCTCAGCTCGCTTTGAACCTCGGCTGAGGTGGCACCAAGAAAAGTACCAGCTACCAGCTACCAGCCACAACTTACACTGATGGAGAACCAGGATTAAGTCAAGTGGAGTCGATCAGAGGAAACACCTCACTGTTAAACCAGATGTGTACTTTAGTCCTCACTATCATCACTGCAGAGTCCTCACTTTACAAATAGAAACATACACGAAACCCAATACTTTGGGACATAATGCAGAGTTTTAGATATTCACATCGTTCTGTGACTGGTCGCTGTGTTACCTTCCAAACATTACAGCTCAGCGGATTCACAGTTTATTTAGTACTGAACAGTTGATGAGAACGATATCTCCTTGTTTTGAATGACTCTGGTTGGACTTTAGAATAAACTGTTCAGGAGCTGTTAAAGCTGTTGTTTGTTGTTTTAATTGGTATCGTGAAGGTTCAGAAACCTCCTCGTGCACTCAGCAGGATGTGATTCTTCAATTAGTCATAAAATACAATAAAACGATAACGGGCTATTGTGTGAATGTTATTTTCTTGGCTGCTGCTGCAATCAAGCCTTCAAATGATCCTCATTCCAGTTCACAGGGTTATTTAAAAGTGGATTTCATGCTCATTGTTGTGTTGAAATTGTATTACGGTTAATAGCAGCCATTATTTATCCACTTGTACTGCACTTATATATTTATATAGCCACAGTGAAAGTAGTGAACTAGTCTGATGTTAACACCTGCGGGTAGATGCTTGATGAGCCCCCCGTGTAAGAGCTGTCTGCTCGTCTTATTAATGTGCGTTGAAGAAGAGAAACTTTGCTCTTTTAGAAGAAAACGCCTCCGAAGTTTTCCAGAGTCGCAGCACAGTGTGCAGGCGCGCACCTGCTTTGAAAGCATCTCTCCCACAGATGCACCGAGCGCACCGGGTTACACAAAGTCCTCCCCGTCTTTGAGAGTCCAACAGTTCACCTAAAGATGAGTGATAATTAATCAGAAAACACAGACACAGAGCTGCGATGAAGACGACCTCGGTGCGTGTGCAGCTTGTGGTAGCCGGCGTAACGGCTCGGCTCCACATGTGCTGATGTATACGTGTACACGTTCAGGACGATATCACGCCACAATATTCTGTAGCTGCTGTTGGTCTGATACGAATACGTGACTAATGTAAATGTATTAACGAGGACGCAGGGATGCAAAGAAATGAAGTGTGGCTCGACTTCCTCTGCACATAGAAATAATGAATTGATTTCATACACTGTCCCTGAACACACCGTCCACTTATGTCCCCCGCCATCATACATCAGCAAGATCTAATCTCCGTCTGTTTATGGATCAAACATCCGCTGCTGGAACATTTCAATGTCCCGGACAAATGGAGGAAATTCCGGTCAAATATTATTTGTGTTTATTGAGCTTTAAAACAACTCATAGGCAGGTTATATAAAGAATGACATCATCAAGGCATGTGGAAATATACTGTGTTATTGAAAAGCAGGATACTTTACGTTTTGTTCATAGTCTCAGATACTTAATAACATTTGAATCACGCAGCTGCTGCAGACTAGAAATACAATAGTGTCCATCCTCTGTACGATTTATATAAATGAAATAACAAGAATAACAAACGATAAAGCTGAACCGGCTCACACTCATGTGTCTCCACAGACAGCGTAGCATGTTAGCATGTTAGCATGCACTCGTGTTAGATTTGTGTCTCTTAGCTAAACCAATGACTCATTTTGTGTCCATATGAAATAGTGATCTTTGCTATAACTGCAGATGAGAGGCTGATGTTTAATATAATGTGGCTTTTAGTTGTTAGTTATTTATGTAGTTTTTGTTGTCATCCCTTTTATCTGAAACAAAGACATCCTCGTCTTTGAATGAGCACAGATCCGATCTTACACAACCTTTAATATAACATTCTTTCCAAAGCCTTCTGAACCTGCTATACTTCCTCTAACTGTAATACTGTCTAACTGGATATACATTCAGGAAGTCTGCCAGTATTACATTATTATATACTCTTCTTACCCAGGAGTTAAACTCTCACTTACTTCCACCTCTCGTGTGATTCCCTGCTTTAAAGCAGATCTCTGCATGCCATGTTCATTTAAATATAATGTAACTTACCACCTAATGAAGGACTCCATCAGTTCCTTGCTTTTCCATTTCCCCAGGAAGTTTTGAGCACAAAGACAGCAGGTTGTGATGACAAGCTAAAGTAGCAGCAGTATGATAAAAGCTCCACCTGCAGTAGGTAATATCAGCATATTATTTCCATTCATTCAGCTGCCTGTTTGTTTTATGTGTGGCCTCCCTTTACACCGGCATCCATTCATTTACCCATTTAACAAGGACAACATTGATTGAGAGAGGTGGTGAGAGGGCCGATTCGATTTCAGGGGAGAGAATTGGATTTGATGCTGGGGCATAATAGCTTTCATGGGCTTTTACGGCCCTGAATAGCTGAGCTGGAGCTGTCTGATGGGACCGAGGTGTAATTCTGAGAAGGATCCCGGGGATGGCAGGAGCACAAACATCCTGTTCCTTATTGTCCTTGTTCTCCTTGTTCTCCCAGCCCGCAGAGCTCTTTGCTTTACCCAGAGGGCCGAGCGCAGGATGCCGTGTGAGGCCTACCTGCAAATTAAAACATACAAAGTCAAGCTCTCTCAATCTGAGATTGGGGTTTCCAGAACTGTGCTCAGATCGATGAGCTGCCAGCAACAGCTGTGAAGTGTAAGCTGTGAACGGTCGGTAAAGACACGTGGATGTTTCTGTGAGCGACAACATCCAGACCTTCAGGCTGAGATAAGATGCATTCAGGCTCCTCACACACAGTTTGTGTAATCAGTCCCTGTTAATTCGTCTCCACTCAGTCCGCTCTGATTCCATTCATCTGAAAATTGCTCTGAGGAGTCGTACTGTGTATACTTTTCCTTTCTGTAATATGTTATAGCTTTTCACACTGTCCACTGAGCAATCATTTCCATTTGGACTGTTGTTTGTAAAACAAAAGGTAGTTGAAAAGAACTAGATTGTGTCTCTGGGTCTGTTTCTGTCCGACAAGCTTTTATTCTTCTCGAGAGATGATGAGAGTAACATATGTGTTGGTTTGCAGGAGCCACGGGGGATGCTCAGCCCGACGGTGTCCCCTCGGTGCAGGGCACCCTGCCGCACTTCATCCAGGAGCCGGAGGACGCCTTACATCGTCAAGAGCAACCCCATCAAGCTGTGCTGTCGGGCCGCGCCCGCCCTGCAGATCTTCTTCAAATGCAACGGGGAGTGGGTGCACCAGAACGAGCACTTCTCCCACGAGTACAAAGACCTCAACACGGGTAAGATAAAGCTTTGTGGCCTCCACATGTGTTATAGAGGAAGGTTGTGCATGTGGTAGGTTGTGGTTCTAGATGAATCTGTTGGACCTGCAAGGTTTAGCGTATGCTTGTTTACTTTGGCCTGCTGAGATGATGGAGCTGTATCTGGATCTACTGCTCAGCTGGAGCCGTTTCTTACAGTAACTTCTTACCACTTCCAACACTTGGAGTGCAAAATCTGAGAACAATAACGCAGGAGGATCATTGAAACATGATCCACTGTCCTCACCCTTTGTTTTGGCACCTGTCTCTTTAAGGCCCCAACAACGCTTCTGATTGGTCTGTTAGAAAACTTCTGTGGCTGGAGATCCTCATTAGACACGTCACTCACATGTATGAAGCACTGAAGAATGAATTATTATTAATAATAATCTATTTAACTAAACAAGCATCTTTAACTCCCAACACTGAGCTGGATGATATAGATGTGAGGACTGGCCTTGGCTTCACATAAGGTTTCAGAACTTGTTATGTAATTAATAATTGTTGAATAAACAGTCCGGTCTGTATCTCACTCGGAGGCTTTGTTTCCTCTCTCACTTTCACCAACAACAAGCAGAGGAGTGAGTTTCATTCAGCAGCACAAGAACATGTTCAGAAAGCATGTGTCATCTAGTATCCTTGGAAAGTGTGTGCCGGCCACAGGCACAAAGGTTTCACGTGTCATCGTGCATCACTGCAGCAGCTCTGCAGGATGTCTGCAGGCCACACACACCTTCAGGAAGAACATCCGTGTGGCTGCAGATGGTTTAAACCTAAAAGCCAACAAAGGCAGAGCAGCTTCAGTAATCATAGCTGGGTCAAGCAATATGTGCAGGATGTGCTTATTATAAGCTCCTCGCATTGATGTGGAGAAACTGCACCACATCAGCACAAACTCAGCCTCTTCCACAGAAATGCATTGGACTGATTTCTAAGTGCTTTTCTATTATAATCTCACACGTCGTTCTCTCTGACTGCAGCCACAGAAAGCTGGTGAAGCTGCACGTTTGAATATTTCAGCTCTTAAATTGCATTTTCTAACTAGTATTTAATTTGAGTGGAAAGGTGCTGGGTCACCCGTCTTTAAAGAGCTCACCCTGAAAGATCTCCATCAGTGTGGGTGGAGAGAAGACTTTCACTGAACTCTCAATATCTTTTTAGTTCGGTATGAAAAAAGAAAAATGGATTTAGCTGCATAATATTAACACCGGTGGCAAATCAGAAGCCCACATTGGTACCGATGGTGATTTGTCAATGTCTGAAAACTTGCGTGTTAAATTAGGAGACTTCAGGATTTTACCAGCAACATAACAAAACACAACTGTAACTCAATACTTGAACCATCAGTGCAGAGTCCGGGGAAACACCCGACGCTGTGACACGTTAGCAGACGGACATGTGCTCATGGCCTAGTGGTGATGGCCTTCCAAACAAAACACTAGAAGGTCGGGAGTTCAACACCAGGGCTGCCACCAGTGTACCCCTGAGCAAGGTGCTTAACCCTGAGTTGCTCCAGGAGACTGTCCCTGTACTGAGTTCACTGTAAGTCGCTCTCGATAGGAGCGTCTGCTAAATGACCTGTAATGTAATGTGGAAGAATGTTTCTGCACACTTCCAGCTGACTTGTTTCCGGTTTCCTTCTGGTCACCGGGATCTTTCCCAAAACACAACAACATCATTTCTGACATGATGCTTCAACTTTAAAATACTATTCTAGAGAAAAAGCTTCATCACAATAACTTGTAAGAGTTTATTAAAAGGGATATTTCAATTTCTCACATGAAGTGCAGTTCGGTGCTCTGTGACCCTGCAGGGCTGTCCCGACCCGGCGTAGAGACTACAAATGTATAACAGAAAGTCACTCTGGGGACAAGTGTTGACTGGGTGTTGATGTGAGTGTGTAGTAAATCCATACTTGCTCAGTGTGTTCCTTGGATGATGCAGATTCGACTGATGTCCATTTGCACCGACAAAATGCTTCTTTGCTTCTTCCGGGACACATATCATCCAATCTTCACCAGACTTGGACTGTACCATATTTCGTTTATGGATTGTTTGTTATTGGTTACCAACCTTTTGAAGGCCTGATGCACTTAACGTCCAAAACTCTTCAATGCTAAATTGCATCGCAACCACATTTGGGGAAGTTGTACATTCAGCCACATTACACACGAGAGTAACATCTCATATAATTGTGTCCACAGGGGGCGCTACAGTAACATTAACACATCACAATTCTACAATTCTGTTGACTTGAACTCGTGTTGCTGCCATCGACTGTAGCGCAGACCCGGGGCGCCCCCGCAGGGAGGTTCAATGAGATGCTACCAAGTTGCATCATGGGAAATGTAGGATCCAGTGTTTTTGGTGCTCAGTAAATAGTTTCTCAGCCTGTGTTGCACCAATTTCTATCATTTTTAAAAGATACATATATAACTTTGTGGACGCTCTAAATCACTGCTGTACCCGTTGAATGTTGTTTTACTGTATAACTGGAGAGCTACATAACAGGCAGCATGGCTTGAACATGACAACCACCTGCTTCACTGGCCGGTTTCCGTCCTGTTAGGAATATTAAAGGGTCATTTATAAGCCTCAATCAACCTGATTTGGTCCTAAATTCTGCTGCTTTGCTTTTAATCTTAGTTTTAAAGCCTAAATTGCATTTCCTTGTTGCAATTTGGCTCCAGTTTAAGCCCCAGTTGCACTCTGTTTGTTTCTGTTTTCATGTTCAGAAGTTAAATTGAGTAGCAGTTAAGTGATTCTATGTTTGGACCGTGACTAATTGCTGAGGAGATATGAGGACCCTCAGGCTACACCAGCTGGAAACCTTAAAATAATGCTTGAATGCTGTTACAACAATGACTACAGTCAATACATGTTCAGCACTCTGATATGAGTTGAGGTTGGGATTTGAAGTGTGAAGGAAGCAGTGGCGGGCAATACCAATTAAGTCCGATTAGTTTTTTCAGGTGGAAGCGTGTTGATTAGGGGACCTGACTGAGGCCTCCTGAAGGGATTTCTGGCAAACAACAAAGCCAATGTGACACCACGGCTGGAATGCTCCGTGATTAGAGGCGAGCTAGCCGTCTTTCTTGTATTCATGAAGGTCCCTCCACAGGAAAGAGGCTTTAATTGCTTCTGGAAGTTCATTATAATGTGATTGCTGTGCTGTGAAATTCTCGTAAGCTTGATAATGGCAAAAGGAAATTTGGAACTCCGCTTGTTTGCTGTTCTGTGTGCAGAGGAAGAGTACGAGGGGAAGTTCACTCGGTGGTATTCGTCAGCTCACTTCATATCAACACCCAGCATGCAGCGGGAGGGAGGCTGATCAGCCGATTGGACAGATAAGACTTCGAAACGCCATCGAAAGGCGGCTTTGCCTCAAGGCCTCTAACGTGCCGCTGTAACAAACCGTCACAGTACTGTCTGACTTTTCTGTTTCCAACATTAAATCAGGACTAAAGCAGCTTTTAAAAATAACACATTCGTAAACAGTTTAACTTACAAGAAGTAAAACGAAGCCTTGCTCTGTTTAATACCGAGCGCTGTAGTCAAACATCTCGGTTCATGGTCGTTATCTTGAGATTTAATCGCCCACTGTTCACGCCACCTGGTAACCTGAATTAATTATGCATAAACATCAAAAGCTATTTGCAGCATATAAAACCTTATTATTATAAATAAATATAAATTATATTATTATATACCTAAATAATAACAACAGACTCGAAGCCAACCAGCTGCACATATTTATATGATTTCTGAAAATATAACGAGCGTTGCGATATACCTGTATTCACGATAACCGTGATATAAAACATTTTTAATATTGATATTGTGTTAATAATGCACATGTGATAATATCGTGTAAATAATCCAGCGTCTCATTTCCGTTTCGTTCTGTTCTCGCTTTGTCTCCCTCCCGCGTCGCTCTTTATGTGCAGTTATGGTCACAGACTGTCTCTCCGCCTCCCGACACTCCGAGACAAAACGCACAATAAACAAAGTAAAAGATGAATTTGACTAATAGCATTTTTATTATTATTTTAAAATGTTCTATAGACATCGCGCTAACATCGTTATGGGGAATTCTTTAAGATGATCGTGTAGTGAAGATATTGCGACAGCCCTAATTATAAACAAAACAATTTGGCTAACGTAAAACCAAAACAAGGAGCTGAAAGAAGCTAAAAGGCTGCGTAGATCTGCGTGATCATTCTCTGGGTTTATAACTCTGAGAGACTCTTGTCAGTGTAAAAATATGAATTTGAAAAGCATTAAAGACGCAATTCAGTTATTATTTCAGCAGGTTTTAAAGGACACATTTTACAGACTTGTCAGTAGCTCGGTCCGTAGGGACTTGTTTTGGGAACTGGAGGGTTCGAGTCCCAGAACGAACCAAATATGGAGAGTGGAGCAGTACTTTGAGAGGTACCAGCAAGGCCCCCACACTGCTCCCCGGGCGCTGATAGTGCACTAGGATGGGTAACATGCAGAGTCTAAATGTCATGTGTGACCATTGAAGAGGATCCCATTGTTCAGTCTCTCAGGTCCTAACATGCTTCTGATAATAGCAAGAATGGTCACACAAACAAAAAAGCCCATAAGATTAATTATCTGATTATGCACAATAATAATAATGAGTCCACTAAAGCATTACTTTGAGTTATTAACATGAGCACGCTTCTATTAATAATCTTGTTTCCATGCTGCAGAAGATGATGTGATTAATGGCCTCCTCCACCGCGTCGCACTTTGCCTCCAGTCTCCAACCTCAAATCGTTCTGTCGGGATGCTTCTGCGATGCCCTCGTGGCTGTCTTTGTGCAAATACACTAATTAAACTGTGCTTTGAGTCTTTCTTCTCCAGCACGGGGGGGAAATACACACCGGTCTGTAAATGGACTCTATAGTACCACAAAAAGCTTTTAGCCTCAATAGTGTTGGTAAATAACCACACGCGCTCTCACGTAGAATCGCAGCAGACATTGTAACACGTCTTGGCAGGAAAAGCACATATGTAATTAAAGTTACTGATTAAGTCTGCATTGCATTCTGGTTTACCAGCTCCAAGGCTCTGGTGTTGTGCGTGCTGGCTCCCTGTCATGGCTCTACGTGGAACTGAGCCATTGTTAATGTTATTAGCTACACGTGTTCTGCTCCTCCATGACTAAATGTGTACCATGAAAAGAGCCTAATGCAGGAAGAAGGAGCGTTAATGTCCTCATTATTGGATTATTGCTGAGCATGTAAATGTACAGAATGAGGACAATGTTTAATAAAGTGATAGATGTTAGGTGAGAACAGGAAGAGAAGCCAAAACTCTCTTTGAAATATAAAAACTACATAGTGAGACAGAAACGATGAACATTTTCAATCTGGGAATAAAAAACTTGTGTGGAAACGTCAGAAATTCGGAAACATCTTCAAATATTGCAACAAAAGTTTCCACTGTGCTGAGGAGGAAATGTTGGTGTGTAAAATGTAAACAGTAAAACTATTATATACATATTATATATATATATATATATATATATATATATATATATATTATAACACATGAAACTAATAAAATGGTCAGATTTTCCTCCACATTTTTTCCATCGTATGAGCTTCCATTTTTGATTTCTTCATCTTGTTGCACGCTCTTCTTCTGCAAAGTCTTCCATTGTTTGTTTTGTACGTTATTATATTTTAATAGTTAATTATGATCACTTTAGTGTCACGTAGCATCGCACTACAGATTGTAACCTCAGAAGCCAGAAGTTAGCGCAAGTTAGCGGATGCTAATGGTTGTTAGCAGATGTTAGTGGGTGTTGGTGGATGTTAGCGGATGTTAGTAGAAGTTAGCGGATGTTAGCAGATGCTAATGTGTGTTAGCGGATGTTATGTTAGTAGAAGTTAGTGGATGTTAATGGGTGTTAGTCTGGTAACGGTGTTAGCGGATGTTAATGGGTGTTAGTCTGGTAACGGTGTTAGCGGATGTTAATGGGTGTTAGTCTGGTAACGGTGTTAGCGGATGTTAATGGGTGTTAGTCTGGTAACGGTGTTAGCGGATGTTAATGGGTGTTAGTCTGGTAACGGTGTTAGCGGATGTTAATCTGGTAATGGTGTTAGCGGATGTTAGCAGATGTTAGCAGATGTTAGCGGATGTAAGTAGATGTTAGCGGATGTTAATGGGTGTTAGCGGATGTTAGTAGATGTTAGCGGATGTTAGCAGATGTTAGCGGATGTTAGCAGATGTTAGCGGATGTTAGTAGATGTTAGCGGATGTTAGCAGATGTTAGCGGATGTTAGCAGATGTTAGCGGATGTTAGTAGATGTTAGCGGATGTTAATGGGTGTTAGCGGATGTTAGTAGATGTTAGCGGATGTTAGCAGATGTTAGCGGATGTTAATGGGTGTTAGTCTGGTAACAGTGTTAGCGGATGTTAGTAGAAGTTAGCAGATGCTAACGGATGTTAATGGGTGTTAGTGGGTGTTAGTCTGGTAACGGTGTTAGCAGATGTTAGCGAGTGCTAGCGGATGTTAGCGGATGTTAGTGGGTGTTAATCTGGTAACGGTGTTAGCGGATGGTAGCGGGTGTTAGCGGATGGTAGTGGGTGTTAGTCTGGTAACGGTGTTACCAGATGTTAGTGGGTGTTAATCTGGTAACGGTGTTACCAGATGTTAGCGGGTGTTAGCGGATGGTAGTGGGTGTTAGTCTGGTAACGGTGTTAGCGGATGTTAGTGGGTGTTAGTCTGGTAACGGTGTTAGCGGATGTCTGTGGGTGTTTAATCCAGTGGGAAAGGATCTTTTTATAGAACCCTTGGGGTCACCAAAGTTAAAAACTTCCTTTGCATGGGGGCTTCATGTATTTCCGTTTAATTTACTGGAATTATCCAAATGAGGTGGTGCTTTAAAGTGTGTGCACTAATGTGTGTAACATGAAGCTAAACATTGACAGCTTAATGCAGATTAATTTCCTCTTCCTTCAGCTGAGCTCGTCGCGCATCGTTCTGAGGGAAATTTGATGCATATGTCATATTCATTAGCTCAAATTAGCCTCGGCTTGTTCATCAGCATTCCCACGTCAGTAAGTGCCTGCTGCCATCGCCGCTCTCCACCAACTGACTGACAGCCCCCCCCCCCCCCATTCTCTTAACCTGCTTCATCAGCCACTCCACCAGCTCCCATTCCCCAAATTACGAGCCATTTTACGGCGACTTGCTCCGTCTCTGTGCAGCGACTGGTTTGTCTCTACAATCCCCACATTTAACTGCCCCAGGCCGACAGCAGAGTCCTTTCTCTCTACCGGCCCGAGTGGATTAGCAATTAGAAGAGCCCGAGGATGTCCTCGCCATCGCCCCTGGCACAGGCCCGCCTTCTATCAGTCGTAAACGCAAAAGCACAGATAAGGACGTTCTTAACGGGAGGCTTTGTCCTGGCTCAGTAATAGGCAGCAACATTGTGTATTGGATTAGTACGGCTAATCAGGGGAGCAGATCAGTGAAGAATTGGAATGTTATCGATTAGGACATGGCCCCTCAATGCCACCAGGAGCCCCTGTGATAGCATCTCTTTACTTACATTACTTACTAGCCTGATGAATCAGTGCGCTGATAAAGCTGACAATGCCCTTGAGTTCCCAGCAGCACTGAGGGAGGAGCTGTGTGTCTGTACATCCATCCTGCAGAGTGTGTGCATTATATTGATTGCCGTTTTTATGGATCATTCGAGTCCCATCCATACAGAAAATCATTGACAGCAGCTGTGTGCAGAGTCAATTTGAACAAGTTTATTTCAATGTCACTTGAATGTGATCAGAAGTGTAAACTGAATGTCTCAACACCTTCTACCTGGACTCACATTCAACAATCATAGAGGGAGAAATCCATCATAAAAGAAAAACAGATACCTTTTCCTGGACCATAATGCAATGCAGCTTCAAGGCAATTGGCATTGTGAGCCGGGGCTGCAGACACACCTCAGTGTTCACAGAGCGCCCGTCTCCTGAACAACAACATATTTATTCCCTATGAGATTAAAGGCAACACGCTCACACCCCTTGTTGAAAAGCATTCTGGGAAATGTGGAGGTGACGTAGATGAGGCAGGTGGAGGGAACAGGATGACACATAACATTGTGAGGATGGGAGGTTGGATTACTTCACCCATAAAAGGATCATTTGTGTATCAACAGCTTAAAGAATTTGAGGAGCCGCGTTTAACAACAGAAAACTTTATTACAAACTCTCAGAGCTCGTGCAGAATAACTCCGTTATGTCACTACTTCACGAACACATTAATATTTAAAACTCTTCCACATAAACAGTATGTGCCACGCTACAGTCCGAAGTGGATTAAATATTAAGGTTGTAGTGAAGCAGTGACACACGACTGGATATCTGAGTCTTCAGCAGAGAACAGGGAGAGTTCCTGATACTAACGCTCGTTGTGCAGGTGAAGTTTCTGAGCTGATCGTGGCTCATTAAAGTGAACTCTTTACTGCAGCAGAAGCACAGAAGGTTTGCTTGGACTCTAATAAAGTTCTCATCCGGTCACTGAGACGCATTAAAGCAGCTTAACAATGAGAGATGACGAGCATAAAATATGCAGGACATAACAATCGAGATAATTTCCTTCATCTTCAGGATCGACACAGCAATACTTAATGCAGCTCAGAGCAGTTCTAAGACTCTGATGTCTGAGTCTTCAGTGATGCTTCTCGCTGTTCAAAAGGCTTCGTCCACCTCTTGTCATTCTAACTAAGACGTATTGAATTACAAAAGCTGACTGGCAAAAGCATAATGACATACACATCTCCACAAAGGCTTTGTGCTTAAAGCTAAAGGTTCTATCTGCGAGTGATGCACATTGCAATGGAAATGCATTGTGCAAATCATAATGACTTCACGTGTCTGTGAACATTATCAGATCTCTGTGCAGAGCAGCTGAGAACATGTGACCTGACGCTGCTGCTCACCACAACATTACAATTTATTTTCCCTGTGTAAGAAATCCAGTTAGAACCAGAAGTAGCCGATCATGTGTCACTATGTGTAACCGCTCTGCACAGGTCCACCTGCAGGGCTGACACACCTGTGTGTGTGTGTGTGTGTGTGTGTGTGTGTGTGTGTGTGTGTGTGTGTGTGTGTGACAAACATCCTGCCACATCTTCAAAAGATTTCCTGGTTGATGTTTTTTAGAAGTTTTTAGCATTTTCTGAATCATTTGCTTCACAGATGAATAAAAACAGTGACTTTCACTGAGATGATATTCGGTGTATTTATGATGCGTATGATTGCAGGCTCTTCATCAAAGGGCTGTTTGGACACATTATTAGTGAGAATCTGCTGCAGACGTCTAATTTCACAGCTTCCATTCATGTCTTTACTTCTAATAACTGATGTCTGAGACATGAGCACCACAGAAATATGAACCTATATGAAAAGAAGGCTTAGACCAATATGGGATTAGGATTTGACTCACCAGTGTTCGGGTGTCAGTCTGTGAAGCTGTAATGGAATGTGCCTCACCGCACACTTTCATTAGTCTGTCGTTCAGCGGGGAGTTCAAGTGTCTGTGATGGTCACGAGAATGAAAACCTGCAGCAGAATATACAGAATACTGTCAGGTTCAATAGAGAGCTGGACGCACCTAATGAAGCGTTCACGATGACGCTACATGCTGGAGAACTGCGCCTGTTTACCATCGATAGAGCAGGTGAATCACTTCTCAAAGAGCTTGTTGTTGCAGGTGATGCAGCACCGGTGATCCAAAACACTTTTTAATCTTATGCTAATTAAAGTCATTTTCCAAAACCCTGACGAAGAATAAGTGAGGCCGTGGTGTCATGTCTGCAGACAGCTTCAAACATCAGGTCACTAATAGTTGCTTGTTTACATGCTAGCACAGGAGCTACTATGAGCATTAACAAGCTAACAGCAGGTGTCACTGTTTTCTGTATTTAATGTGTTTGCTCTGGTTGAAACCAGGAATCTTTACAGACTGCAGCTGCAGCGTGCGCACCAAGCGTACGTGGTTGTAACGTGCACACTTTATTTTCAGACAGCGTGGACTTCTTTCTCTCACAGTTGATTGCTTGAGCACGATTGTGAAACACACACACACACACACACACACACACCCCAACACCTCAGATCTTTTGCAGAATGAAACATGATTGATATAAAACCACACACCTGCTGCTGTGCTCGACATAAAGCACTTTGTTCTGAGATTGTTCGTCACAATGCAACCTTTGGAAATGCATGTATTCATGTACTTTGAATATATTGACCAACACAACACAAAGAACACAGCACTCCCATCAAAACATTTATTTCTCTCCACATTGTAAAATCAGTCAATACATCCGTGCATTTACAAAGGTTGTATTTTGCACTTTGAAACATATTCTAAAAAGAATATTACTGTAAAATACATAAACATATTTATGGAGGCGACAAAGAAAGCAGGAATATGTTTCTTTCACTTGCTAATGCAGGTTTTTAAAAGCCTCTCGCTGCTTCCACAGTTTTCTTTTTATCGTGTCATCAATCCACTACGTGTTCGTGCAGGTGGTGCCACATGTGGTCAAAGTGTGGAGCAACTGTCGGATTCATGCGTCTTATGTAGAGAACATGACGTGTCCTGTTGAACTGCAGATCAGGTGCAAAGCAGAACAGAGACTCGAGATGAGTTTTGAGTGTCACTTTCTATAAATATGCTTAATGTGTCATTTTAGTGTGTTTGCATCTAAAATGTGCGCCACTACTACTACTACTATAACTAGGTCGTCCTCAGACGGGCCCTCCATCGGTGCTTCCAGTCATCCCGATCCTCCGTGCATCTGGCTAGCTCGCCAGTATTTTCTGCTCCCGCATCTTCCCTGAGCACGTCCACGTATGTTATTGCGAGACGCCCTCGTGATCGGTGCCCGTGTGTTGGCTCCCACAGCACAAGTTTGCTGGCTGGCAGCTCTTGGTGTCTCTCGCAGTGACCTGCCAGCCTCATTCTCCTGACCGCCCACCCTTAGCGCCCCCCCACAATCAAAGAACAAAGCATGAAGCTGCGTTAACGGATATCATCTGGCCAGAGGGCTGAAAGACGATGAAAGGGGGGGCTGCAGTGACAGACCCACACGTCGCTGTGGGTCTGTCACTGCAGCCCCCCCTTAAATCCTTTAAAGAGTTCATGCTCCTTTAAATAAAGAGCTTCAGATCAGACGTCCAGGTTCTCACCACAGACAGCTGTGACGAAAGCTCTCAACACTGAACACCTCCCTGTCTCACACAGTGTGGGAGACGCTCAGCGGGCGCCGGCGGGGAGCAGACGGATCCTCTGGGTGTGAAGCGGGTGCCTCCCACCCATATGTCCTGGACAGCGGGGGGGGGGGGGGCTCTCATGATTACAGCCTCCACCCTGGGAGTGTGAGAGCCTCCACCTGACTCCTTCTCCTCGTTTGTTCTAGACGTGTTTATGCATTAGGACTGGCACGTTCTCCTTTATGGGATTTTAATTGAGGCAGTTAAGCCCCCCCTCGGAGGAATCTGGATATTAAGCACTTTGTTTCACACAAATATGTATCGTATAGAATCCGTGTTCAATAGTTAGCGATGCAGCAGACGGAGAGAAAGAGATCATTGACCTTTCTTCAGCATCTGTGGAGTGTGAATGTTATCATCGGTGAGCAGCGGCTGGACAAAGCCTGCGCCTTCATACACTGCAGAGGCCTTATCGTGTGTGTGTGTGTGTGTGTGTGTGTGTGTGTGTGGCTATTTATCTGTGTGTCCATATTGTCATGTGTTTGCGTGTTAATGTGCATTGTGTGTGTAGTTCAGCCATCTGGCTGTGTGTATGCTGTCTTATTTGTTCTGCCTGTATTGGTATTGCACGTATGCATATGTACATAATGAGACCGTGTTTGTGTGTGTGTGTGTGTGTGTGTGTGTGTGTGTGTGTGTGTGTGTGTGTGTGTGTGTGTCTCTGTGTGTGTGTGTGTGTGTGTGTGTGTGTGTGTGTGTATGTATGTGTGTGTACATGTTTATGCATGTGTGTTGGTGCCTGTATTTATGCTAATATTGTGTTTACTGGGTGTCTTTGCATATTTAAGGAGGTGTGTGTGTGTGTGTGTGTGTGCCTGTGTGTGTGTGTCTGTGTGTGTGTGTGTGTGTGTGTGTGTGTGTCTGAGTGTGTGTGGAGTTTGAAGGCCTGACTGAAGCAGATAAACAGCCTCAATCTTCACCTGCCAAGTAACCCGGGGGGTCTTGTTGGAGCTTCATCGTGTGTGTGTGTGTGTGTGTGTGTGTGTGTGTGTGTGTGTGGGGTTGGGCTTGGCGGTGACACTGCTCCACCCTTCTCTCTGCTCCCCTGCTGCAGCCTCACTTCTCCAGCTCTGTATATCTCAGGCTGAAACATAATGGCCTCTAAAGCCGGGATGGATGTTATCTTTGCCCCGGGGTTGCTTTGTGAGCCAGTTAATGGGGTTGTTAACCGAATGTGGCCCGGACAATACGCCTCACACACACACACACACACACACACCCTCTGTAGGCTCCTGGGGGGGAAAGAAGTGGCTATAACTTCTCTTTTTCCAAGGTATGATTTTATTTAGCCTCATGTTTGCTGCCAGGCCTGAGAACTAAGCTGTAAAGGTTCTTTAACGAGAGAGAGGAACCCTTTGTCGCTGACGATGAGTCGGCACATTCGGCTGTAACACCTGATCCGTGACAGGAGAATCGATGCATTGACTAGTGTTTTTATTTCCAATTTTAACCATTGGGAAGCTGCTGGTGACGCTTACACGAGAACTGTAGTTCTGGAAGGATCCTTGTGTTGGATGGTCGACAGTGTAGACAGACGGGAGCTCAGGAAGAGAGACGGGTTTATAAGAAGACATCGTTGGTTTGAGGAATGAGGTTTTGAAGCCTCGAGTTTGTTGTTTCGCTCGTCGCCATCTTGTTTTTTTTAGAACCAGAAGTGAAAATACAGCCGAACGCTGAACAAGACTCTTGTAGGCGACCAAGTAAAAGACAGAAACATGACCTGTCAATCACAGGTAGCCCCGCCCTAAAGCAGACGCTGCTTTATCGTCTATTTTATACTAAATGTGACATCATTTACTGAATGAACTTCATCTTTCAAGCTTCATTTCCTTTGAATACACTTGATATTCCAACTCTTTACAGAGATTGTATAAAGGCGTTGAGGTTCCTCCTCGGCATGTTTGGCGTTTTGCTGGCAGCATTTATCGACTTCTTGCGTCTTCACAGAATGTTTTGTTTGTCTGCATCCTCCCGCACCAACATGTTGAGCCTAAACGCTTGTGTTCGTGCTCGTATCTCGTAGCCCCCCCCCCCCCGCACGTCCCAGTACCTCACACCAAACATCTGTAGTAATGGTCCCAGTACCTCACAGCAAACAAAACATCTGTAGTAATGGTCCCAGTACCTCACACCAAACATCTGTAGTAATGGTCCGAGTACCTCCCACCAAACATCTGTAGTAATGGTCCCAGTACCTCACAGCAAACATCTGTAGTAATGGTCCCAGTACCTCCCACCAAACATCTGTAGTAATGGTCCCAGTACCTCCCACCAAACATTCACTGTGTTGCTGTCGCTGCACCACAGCAACACAGTGACCTGCAGACAAACTGCTCAGAAACACAAAGGACTATTGTTCTAATGATAAGAATGAATGTGCTCAATATGGTGTCGTAAAACATGTTTTATAGACGCCACCCCCCTGCACACACACACACACACACACACACACACACACACACACACACCAGTTACTGAGAAAATAGTGAAGTTCGTGATGACTTTTCACTTGAGTGGGTCGACAACGTATCAATCTGCATTTAGCTCCTCGTCCAGACACAACAGCTTCTCCTTGTTCTTTGTTTAGCAGCCAGTGTTGTTCTAATTGCTGTTGTTTCCCACCGTCGCTGTGCACTCGCACTTCTGTTCTAGCCATCTCACAACATTGCAAGACGTGTCAGTTGTTAGCGCTGTGTTTTGGGTTCGTCAGGCTTGATTTCACGTTTTTGCAGCCTTGACATCGGGTATAATCTGGAGGAGACACGGCTGTGGGACTGTCTCTGGTTACCGTGCGGAGAAGTGGGCACAGGGCCTAATGGAGTTGGGAGATAACATTTTCTCTTTTCTGGGAGGAATTTCAAATGATGTGCTATCAAATATCCTTCCCAAAAAGATTGGTGAAACTAACTGATGGCTGCACATGCGTTCGTGTGTGTGCGTGTCTGTGTGCCAGGTTTGCTGCTATGCAATATGAATGTGGGCAGAGTGACGCTGGCTGATTTGCAGATTCATTTTGAACAAAGCCTCAGTGATTCTAAGTGCTTGGTTACTGAACAGCAGGGAGAGTTTTCAGAACCTGCAGGATTGTGCTGTCAGCTTTAAGTCCTGGTGTGGAAAGCAGGCAGACTTGGCGAGCTGGAGCAGACTTAATGAGACCCTGATGGAGGCTGACGCTAATGTGCTAATGCTGTTCTGAGATCTGAAGTGTCCTCAGTTACATTCAGCTCTTACTGCGTGTGTAGGTGGCATTAAACATACGTTATGTTATTGTGAGGCGTTGTCTGATATCTTCATTCACAGGTAAACTTAAGATAAAGAATCACATTTCAAACCTGCTGTTGGTTTTCAGCGTTAGCTAAAGAGTGAACCCGTCACTTTTGTACAATAATGTGTCGTAAGTGGTTCTTTTTTAAGTCGTGTCTGCGCAGTTGTTATTTCAACTAGAAGCGCTCGGAGCTGCTGCAAGTCATCACGCTGTAGCTAAAGAACCTGCTAGCCTAAGTTATTAATAATAACAGTTTGAATGTCAACGCTATGAATGAAGCTTCAAACTGTTGAATCAGGCTGCAGAGTGTGTTATACTGTTCAAGTAGGAGGCCTGTTGTTTTGGGGGTATTTGGGGAGTTAAGAGTTTCTTGTAAACCCTGTAAATAAACGGCTTCACCTGAATTTAACTTGGCTTCACAAAGTTTACTCCAAATCCCTGTGCAGGCTTCACGGTGCTGCACACCGTCCAGATAACAACATGTTCTTCCTTTTTGTGGCTTTTCAGTGCAAATGTCAGTGCAGATAAGCAGCCGGCCGCGCACCTTCATGTTGGTTCTCGCAGGATTTGTGGCGTCTCCCTCCAGAGGTTCAGTGGGTATTAGTGTTTCTACTCGGCTGTATGTTTCTGCTTCTTCTCTGTCGAAGACTAAAAAACAAGTTTCTTTGTCTCCAGTTCTGCAACCGATGAGGAGACGTGGTCCGTGGAAATGATTCTTTGTAATATTTAGTGTTTGACTATTGAAGCCTATTAAATATTTAAAATATATATATTTTCCATTAAAAGGATTGATGTCTGATCAGGTGACGCCTGTGGACACGCCTGCTGCTATACTTAGTGTGCTGCTGCCACCACTTGACACACTTACTTCACAAATATTACAATTAGCCGTTTGACTGCTTATTTCAGACACGACGGCTGCACAGCTGCTTTCTAAATAACCTTCCTTTTATGGACATGAATGCATAGAAATGTAACGATCAAACAGTTGAAGTGGAAGGAGGAGTAAGTGAAGGGAGAGCTGCTGATGACTGAGTTGAGGTTATATATTTAGAAACACACGATGTAACCTGCAGCAGCTCCTGATGAAGCCGTGAGTTGTATTAGTTTGCAGATGTGAGCAGATGTGAGCAGATGTGTGCAGCAGCGATGGAGATCTGCAGATACAGAGAGGATCTAGATTGGGATCTGCAGCAGATTCAATTCAAAGTGCTTTACAAAAACATTAAAGCATTGAAACACATTTTATAAAGAGGCGAGAGCAGAAATAACTGGATCCACATATTGTTTCCCGCAGCAGCTCTTCTCACCGGCCGCAGTAGAAGGTGAATCAGAACCAGCATCTGTTCCTTTTTTCCTGGAGCAGCAGAAGGTTTATGGAGCAGAAAAGAGGCCGTGATCGATGGTCGCTCCCCGTCACACCCACTAACTCAACCGTGGAATTCAGCAATGTCACACTCGGCCCGCAACACGTAGAAGCTTCCACACTGAACCCTTCAGTTCCTCTCCGACGCCTCCGCACTGGTTTCACACCAGTTGAACGTGTGTTATCAGCGTCACCCCCCCCCCCCCCCCCCTTATAACACAGCTCTGATAATATTCACAACTCTTTTCATTTCCTGGTTTTTATTCTCCCTGCAAAAGATTAGATCTGAATTTAAATATATATATATTATATTGCAGCAATCGAAGCTTTTTGTATGATATTATTATGGAAAGTGAATTTAATCACAATTTATGATTTGCTGGATAATTTAAAAAACATTTCTATCACTTCTGAAACCAAACAACATTTACAAACATCAGGACACGATGATGTTTATATGTATGAATAAAGGCATGATGAGCAGTACGCACACAAGTACACACTAACACACTAACTTTAGTGTGTACTGAAGAACACACTAAAGAACACACTGAAGTACACACTGAAGTACACACTGAAGAACACACTGAAGTACACACTGAAGTACACACTAAAGTACACACTAACACACTGAAGAACACACTGAAGTACACACTGAAGTACACACTAAAGTACACACTGAAGAACACACTGAAGTACACACTGAAGAACACACTGAAGTACACACTGAAGTACACACTAAAGTACACACTAACACACTAACTTTAGTGTGTACTGAAGAACACACTAAAGTACACACTGAAGTACACACTGAAGTACACACTAAAGTACACACTAAAGTACACACTGAAGTACACACTGAAGTACACACTGAAGTACACACTAAAGTACACACTGAAGTACACACTGAAGTACACACTGAAGAACACACTAAAGTACACACTGAAGTACACACTGAAGTACACACTGAAGTACACACTGAAGTACACACTAAAGTACACACTGAAGTACACACTGAAGTACACACTGAAGTACACACTAAAGTACACACTGAAGTACACACTGAAGTACACACTGAAGTACACACTGAAGAACACACTAAAGAACACACTGAAGTACACACTGAAGTACACACTGAAGTACACACTGAAGAACACACTGAAGTACACACTGAAGTACACACTGAAGAACACACTGAAGTACACACTGAAGTACACACTGAAGTACACACTAACACACTAACTTTAGTGTGTACTGAAGAACACACTGAAGTACACACTGAAGTACACACTGAAGTACACACTGAAGTACACACTAACACACTAACTTTAGTGTGTACTGAAGAACACACTGAAGTACACACTGAAGAACACACTGAAGTACACACTGAAGTACACACTAAAGTACACACTAACACACTAACTTTAGTGTGTACTGAAGAACACACTGAAGTACACACTGAAGTACACACTGAAGTACACACTGAAGAACACACTAAAGAACACACTGAAGTACACACTGAAGTACACACTGAAGTACACACTGAAGTACACACTGAAGAACACACTGAAGTACACACTGAAGTACACACTAAAGTACACACTAACACACTAACTTTAGTGTGTACTGAAGAACACACTGAAGTACACACTGAAGTACACACTGAAGTACACACTGAAGTACACACTGAAGAACACACTAAAGAACACACTGAAGTACACACTGAAGTACACACTGAAGTACACACTGAAGTACACACTGAAGAACACACTGAAGTACACACTGAAGTACACACTAAAGTACACACTAACACACTAACTTTAGTGTGTACTGAAGAACACACTGAAGTACACACTGAAGTACACACTGAAGTACACACTGAAGTACACACTGAAGAACACACTGAAGTACACACTGAAGTACACACTGAAGTACACACTGAAGTACACACTTGAAGTACACACTGAAGTACACACTGAAGTACACACTGAAGAACACACTGAAGTACACACTGAAGAACACACTGAAGTACACACTGAAGTACACACTAAAGTACACACTAACACACTAACTTTAGTGTGTACTGAAGAACACACTGAAGTACACACTGAAGTACACACTGAAGTACACACATTAGTTGAAGTCTCTTGGTCGGTGGATGAAAGGCGATGCTTTTGGTATTTGCAGTTTGTAAGTGTGACTTTCAGCCGCAGATCGTTCCATCAGTGAAGTTCTTCAGTCTCTGGAACACTGACTTCTATCTACAGTCCAGATGTTCTTCATGCTGAGCGACCCGGACGTTCCACTTACACGCTACACCAGAACATTGAAGGTGTTTATTTGTGAGTTACTGTCATGACATTAAACACATATTTAAACATCACTTCCGATGAGAAGCTTCGGAGCCGGTGGAGACGGTGGAGACGGTGGAGCCGGTGGAGACGGTGGAGACGGTGGAGACGGTGGAGCCGGTGGAGACGGTGGAGACGGTGGAGCCGGTGGAGCCGGTGGAGACGGTGGAGACGGTGGAGACGGTGGAGACGGTGGAGCCGGTGGAGACGGTGGAGCCGGTGGAGCCGGTGGAGCCGTGTCTCGGGTACATTGAGCAGATATTGATAAGTGGTGAGCGTGAAAGATGACACGGGACAAAAGTCTTTAACGCCACGAAGGTGAAACGTTTTGATCACAAGTGATCCTGATGATGATTTGAATGCAGTTCTCGTCGTCCACGTCCGAGTGAATAAGCTTCACTTTCCTGTAACTGAGACAGACAAAACTCGCTTCTTATTTCAGCCATCTCGCCAGACTTCCTGCGAGTGCTTCAGCCGCTTTGGATGGATTTATCAAGTGGCTCGGGGAAGTGCGAGGAGCGAGGAGGGGATTGGGGAGCCGCACAGATCAAGTGGTTTATCTAATGAGGCCTGTCAACAGTATTCTGCCTATAAACAAACGCGCTGACAGACGACACAGAGGCAGCGCTCGTCTCGCTGCCAAACCACCTGTCGCCGCCGGTTTGGAGTCCATGTGTCGTTCAGCGCCACCTTCTCTCTCTCTCGCTCCTCTTCTCCTCTCAAACACAGCCTCACTTCTTTCAGGGCATCATGGAAAGTCATTCGTCATTATGTTCTCCGCTGCCTCTCCGCCCACACGGTCGCTGTCACTTGCCAGCTCTCTGCCGCCACGCGAGAAATTATGAATTATGCTTGTGCCTCGCTGTCTTCAGGGACCGCGAGGAGGAAGCAGCGACCGTCGAGCTGCTGTTTTGTTTACTCCTCTCTTTAACATGGCCTGTCTTTTTCTCCAGGCCTGTCAATCACCATTTAAACCGCCCCAGTCACCAAACACACCGCAGTGCGCCATATTGAGACAAACCGCCTCGTTTGTATCGGCGTTTCAGAGCTTGTCAACCGTGTTTGGTGTGACAAAAAGGAAGCGGCCCACTTTTCTGTAGTTGTCATTTATACCCGTCACAGTGGGGACCGCCCGCCACGAAATGCTCTCTATTTCTTAATTTCACCGCGAACACCAGCGTGGATCCACCGGCGTCGCCCCGCCGCCATTCACTCTGCTTTAATTGGTATTCATTGGGAAGTCTGCTCAGTGCTCTGCAAGCTGTGCAGCCGCAGCATGAGGCTGTTTGACTTTAGGAAGAGCATGTCAGATTAAAGTGTTATTTATCAGACAGAGTCAGGGTGGAGGGGTTTGGGTCTTGGTCTTTTTGCCGTCCCCTGCACATTGCACATGGCTCGCCTTTAATCCCGCTGTGGGTTTAAGGCCTGCAGGCAGCAGAAGGCTCTGAGGAGCGAGGAGAAAGCACACGTGAATAAAATTGTTGCTGTATCCCCATGTGAAACTGTATGACAGGGGGGCGAACGTGTCCCGCTGGGGGCAGCGTGTTGGAGGGTTTTCTTTTTCCATAGAATAAGAGCAGTGCGTAGTGCACGTGCCTTGTGTGTTGCATGATATGGTATATTGTCCTTGCACAGCCAGCCTACACATGCTGTGTGAAGTGTAGTTCAAATTATTAGTGTTAATTCTGCCACAGCTGATTTAGCTCCGTCTCTTGTTAGCAGCATTGAGCTCAACACATGCAGCAGAGGCCCCTGAGGGACTGTGTGTCTGCCAATTTCCTCAGTGTTGCTCTCAGAGCTCAGCAGAGAGTGTGTCAGCGTTTCCTAAGAATTGATGCATAACTAATCCAGTAATACTCATTGATCACTGACGCAGGCTTGTAGACGTGTCGAGGTATTGATGAAGGATTCTGTAAGGACCCTTATTTACAATGCACCGCTTCCCTGTTTCTCTTTCCTGTTCTGCATGTGCAGAACCTTGACCTGGACCTTTAAGTCCTCAGCCACCTGAGCCGGGGGGGTGCAGCCACATTTAAAATCCCTGAAGCCATGTTGTTGCTAAGCTAGCTCTCAGATCCTCTGACTTCTCCTGTCGCTCCGTCATCAGCGTTTAACACCAAATACCTGCAAACTAATGAGACTCCCATCAGCTGCAGCTGTAGTTCATTCTTCAAATGACACAAGAGTCAAATTCAAGGATCATTTATTGTCATTCTGCAACACATGGTAATGCAGTTGTAGCTCAGTGCATTTATGCTACACAAGAAAAACAGAATAAATCAGTTGTGCATCCCTGAAAGACTTTCTGGAATTTGCATCAGGTATAAAACAATAAGCCTGCAGGTACACACAGGTGTGACTTCTCACATTAATGAACTGTTCAGGTGTGCAGGGCGCTGGTGGATCGACACACTAAGTACATCGAGACCTTGGTTGATTTGAACGATTACACCCGTGTTCACCTACAATGACACGTCAACAGGGCTGAAAAGGGTCGATGGTGAATATGTTGAGCAGATAAAATGACATCTTTAACATTAAAATCAGCCAGGAGCATGCTGGGTAGTGGAATAGGTCCTATTCTGCAACGACGATAACATATGTGAGACCAACACAAATACATTTCTAATTTGCAGCAACAAATGGCCCCAAACCTGAGCCAGAACTCACAACCAAAACCAAACCCAACCTCTAACTGTCTCGTCTTCTCTGTCGTCTCAGGGCTGAAGGTGCGTGAGGTGATGATCAACGTCTCCCGCCAGCAGGTGGAGGATTTCCATGGCCCCGAGGACTACTGGTGTCTGTGTGTGGCCTGGAGCCACCTGGGAACCTCCAAGAGTCGCAAGGCTACGGTCCGCATCGCCTGTGAGTATGAACCCCAGCGAGGCTCAACGACTGTGTCTAATTATAAATAAATGCCATTTAAACAGATCCGTCAGTAACAGTATGAAGTGCCGATCAGGGAGGGAGTGTTGCTGTGTTTGATAAATGTTAGCGTGTTATGGGATCGTGTGTAGGAATTTGTGTACTCGCTGGTGTCAGACTCCAGATACAGGAAGTTGTTCCAGCTACAGAACATCTGATCTATAAATGTCCTTTAATATCTAAAGAAGATCCACAAGATGACGGCGAGACACAAACTGAATAATTGTCCTGATCCACCAGAGCAGAATATGAATACTAAACATTAATACAACAACAAGCGTTCAGGTGCAGAAGGTGTTGTAATGATGTAGAAAGACTTCTGTAACCTCAACACACAGCGACAGGGAAACATTTCTTTACAGTAATCTGAGGAAAACAATCCGATGAATAATCTAAACTCTTTGTACGTTTAAACATCATGAAGCCGACTCTGAAGACAGAAGGCCTTTGAGTGCTGCCATCTTTATCTGCACATCTTTGTGTTTGCACTTTCCTGCCAGCTGAACTCAGGCACATTATAGAGTTTCCTTCGCTCTCCTGATCCGAGTGTTCATGAAACCCGTTCTCGCCCCGCTCTGAAATAACCCCTGAAAGGCACTTTTGAAAATGGTTAGACTAGGATCCGTCACTTTGTCTGCACATGAATGCCCGGGATGATCAGAGCAATCTTCTGCACTGCTCCATCCGGTGTATCCTCCAAACCACCTTGTCAACAGATTATGTAACACAGGGCCACGGGATCCTCTCCATCTTATCCCGGCTGGAGGGTTTTGAAGGTCATGGCGTGCAGAGCCGGGGGCAGCCGGGGGCATGCGGGCGTGTTAGCTGCTGAAGAGGATTGAGGCCAGGCTGACCGTAAAACTTGACACCTGACAGCTGCCTCTTATCTCCCCACACAGACCTGAGGAAAAACTTTGAGCAGGACCCCCAGGGGAAGGAGGTGCCAATCAACGGGATGATCGTTCTGCACTGTCGCCCTCCGGAGGGAGTGCCTGTGGCGGAGGTAAGGACGCTGCTGCTCGCTGAAGTTTATACTCTCATTGAGCAGAGAAGATCTGCATCAGGCTTATTCTGAGTCACAGTCCATTCTGCAGCTCTGCTGTCTCTGACCTTTAAGAGATTGATGTTAGATACATGTTGAGGAAGAGGATGCAGCTTTATAAACACAGACTTCACAAACTGCTCTTCTCACATTCAGTTCATAGCATCACCAGCGAGTGTTTGTCACGTCTCTCAGAAACATCTGGCTCAAAGTCTCCAGCTTCTGTAGTGAGACGGACTCCGCCGTAAACACAGGTTCAAATCAAATCTTTCCCGTTTAATTGGAGCGATATAAAGTGTGTGTGTTCACAGAGGACCTGCTCAGCTGTTAGATCAGGAGGAGATGGAAGGGGAACTGGAGCACATCTGTCAGCAGATGAGACCTCAGCCGTGTTGTTTTGGTCCAAACACACATCTCTCCGTATCGCTCTGTTTCTACGACCCACAAACGCTGAAGTGCAGTTTTATATGACCTGCGTGGCCGCATGTCGCCTGAAGTCGATCTGATCGGATGGATTTGTGTAAACGAGACGTCACACTTTTAAAACTGTTTTGCATGAAGAGAAAAGACAAAAATACTTTAATATTGATTTCTTTGGCATTTAATAAGATAAACGAACAGTGAACTCAGGGACACGTGCAGAAGTGTGTTTCATGTCTCTGGACTTTAAAGTGGGTCAGGGAGCGAACGGTCCAATAAGAGTTTTGAGGGATGAGTTAAGGCGGTGTGTCTGGGGAGTGCTACTGTAGTTTGATCCATCAGCAGCTCCTACTGTGTTGCTGAAGACATAAAAGTGATGAAAGAGAATCTCATCTCTGTGTCTCTGTGTCTGCGTTGCATCATTGCATCTAAGGCTGATTTCTCCAGCCACAGTCTGTCTGGCGAGTCTGAAATCAGAGTTTTCGCTTTTCCTTTTCTCTTCGGTCTGTTTTGGTTTCACGGTGCACAAATTAAAGCGGGCCAAAAGAAAAACATCCCACCACCTGTTGTGCTCTCACATCCTGCCAGAGACAGCAGATAACTAAAGCAACATTTATAGACGTGACACGGCAGCTCATGTGACGACCTCATCCAGGTTTCACACACCAGGATCCCCAACGACCCGCGCGTCCAGCTGACTGGGTCCACGCGTCTCAGCCGAGCCTCCGCTGCAGACTCAGGGCTGATGGTTACACTCTGGTGCAGAGCGAAAACTCAAAGTCATACAAAGATTAGCAGTATTACAAGATTCTCTGACTCCAGCTTGTTGTGAATGTTTCTTCTATTATAGGAAACTGAACGTCTTTCACCCAAAACAAGTCATTGTGAAAGGTTTATAAAGCAAATGTACATTGTTTTATAGAGAACAAGATGAATCAATAATGACAATAATCATTGATTGCAGCCCTGATTGGTTGACTAAGCTCCTCTATTAGGGATGGAAACAATTCTACTGCATCGACATGTAAAGCTCATTTAAGGCATTCCTCCAATAAAGGAGGAGAGAGGGAAAGATGGAGGGAGCAAGAAGAGAAGATTTATTCAGTAAGTGTTCTGTTTATCAGTGACGTGCAGAATGAGTGCAGTGTGCAGAGGGGGAGCACCACAGATGCACCTGTGACTTCTCACAATGAGTGTTCAGTACACACCCTGTATGTTAACACAGGTGAAGTTTAAGTCACATAATCTAATAAAGTAATGTATTAATATGTGTATTCCACAGCAGGGCAGTGAAAGGTCGGGTTTGTACGAGCAGAGATCCAGATCTTCTTCTGTGTTCACTTCCCAGATGAGTCCAGTTGTTTGTTGCATTTGAAGCAATAATGAAGTAAATAAATAAATCATGCACCGACACATTCAGTAATGTCCTCCCAGTGATGTCCTCCCAGTAATGTCCTCCCAGTGATGTCCTTCCAGTGATGTCCTCCCAGTAATGTCCTCCCAGTGATGTCCTCCCAGTGATGTCCTCCCAGTGATGTCCTCCCAGTAATGTCCTCCCAGTGATGTCCTCCCAGTGATGTCCTCCCAGTAATGTCCTCCCAGTGATGTCCTCCCAGTGATGTCCTCCCAGTGATGTCCTCCCAGTGATGTCCTCCCAGTAATGTCCTCCCAGTGATGTCCTCCCAGTGATGTCCTCCCAGTAATGTCCTCCCAGTGATGTCCTCCCAGTGATGTCCTCCCAGTGATGTCCTCCCAGTGATGTCCTCCCAGTAATGTCCTCCCAGTAATGTCCTCCCAGTGATGTCCTCCCAGTGATGTCCTCCCAGTAATGTCCTCCCAGTGATGTCCTCCCAGTAATGTCCTCCCAGTGATGTCCTTCCAGTGATGTCCTCCCAGTGATGTCCTCCCAGTAATGTCCTCCCAGTGATGTCCTCCCAGTAATGTCCTCCCAGTGATGTCCTTCCAGTGATGTCCTCCCAGTGATGTCCTCCCAGTAATGTCCTCCCAGTGATGTCCTCCCAGTAATGTCCTCCCAGTGATGTCCTCCCAGTGATGTCCTCCCAGTAATGTCCTCCCAGTGATGTCCTTCCAGTGATGTCCTCCCAGTGATGTCCTCCCAGTGATGTCCTCCCAGTAATGTCCTCCCAGTAATGTCCTCCCAGTGATGTCCTTCCAGTGATGTCCTCCCAGTGATGTCCTCCCAGTAATGTCCTCCCAGTGATGTCCTCCCAGTGATGTCCTCCCAGTGATGTCCTTCCAGTGATGTCCTCCCAGTGATGTCCTCCCAGTGATGTCCTTCCAGTAATGTCCTCCCAGTAATGTCCTCCCAGTAATGTCCTCCCAGTGATGTCCTCCCAGTGATGTCCTTCCAGTGATGTCCTCCCAGTGATGTCCTCCCAGTGATGTCCTCCCAGTAATGTCCTCCCAGTGATGTCCTCCCAGTGATGTCCTCCCAGTGATGTCCTCCCAGTAATGTCCTCCCAGTGATGTCCTCCCAGTAATGTCCTCCCAGTAATGTCCTCCCAGTGATGTCCTCCCAATGATGTCCTCCCAGTGATGTCCTCCCAGTGATGTCCTCCCAGTGATGTCCTCCCAATGATGTCCTCCCAGTGATGTCCTCCCAGTGATGTCCTCCCAGTAATGTCCTCCCAGTGATGTCCTCCCAGTGATGTCCTCCCAGTAATGTCCTCCCAGTGATGTCCTCCCAGTGATGTCCTCCCAGTGATGTCCTCCCAGTAATGTCCTCCCAGTGATGTCCTCCCGGAGTCCTCTTTGTCTGAGGTCGATTCCAAAACGAGACCTTTGAGTACAAACTCTGCTGGTTGGTCGTGCTACCTGCACCAGCAGCAGCACGCCATGTTTCTGTGTGAGTCCGAGTACGTTCTTTACGTCCCAACCAACCCGAGCACAAAGTAAATACTCACTGTGTGCTGCACGCTGTTGGAATATATCAACACTATCATTCATAGATCTTTGTCCACGCTGCAGCAGCTGCCCCCTGCTGGGAGGCGGGAGAGGAAACACGTCTTCACGGCTAACGTGGACCAATGGGACGAGTATTTAACAGTAGATCATCAGCATCAGTCAGATTTCCACTACATAATTATTGGGCCCAAAAGAATTGACAATAAGAATATTATGGTGATATCTAGAGCACATAATGCTGTCACAGCTGTTTGTTGTGTACACTCACTCCTGGTGGCAACACAGCGGCTCCAGTGAGATGCAGAGCAGATGTTTCTCACTGAGATCATCCTGAAAGGCAAATGGAGCCTATAAATGTGTGCAAGATGTCACAAGTGCACGTTGATCTCTGGATGCAGAATGCTTCTATATCTGGTCCAGTTATAATCAGCATGAGCAACGGACGTGTAGCTGATGTGTGCAGCGAACACATTAAGTGGAGGTCAACCTCCGGTCCTGCGCTGTATAAATGATTCAACGTGGAAATGGACGAGTGATGTCATCCCATCGGGGATAAAAATAGTTGAATCTGAGCGCTACAGACAGAATCACAGCATCACATCTCCTCCTTTGTCAACACAAATGAGCCCAGCCACAAGAGATGGGAGTGAATAATGCAGAGTGCACGGGGCAGATACACCCAGTCGATAGCGGCGCACCTCGGCCATGAAATATTGAGATGTGGTAGTGTGAGGTTTCAGAGTGCAGCTGCAGGATGCATGTTACTGTAGAAAACACAACGTGAGCCTGCGGTCGCAGCGTAAACACTGAGCTCCTGGAATCAGCCGCGTCAGCACGATGTCGGCGTGCGCTAATGAGCCCCGATCACTCACGCAGGAATCAGTTTGTATCACGAGGTTACGTCAGTTTATTTAAGCAGTCTGGAGGTGCCATAGTATGCACACAATGACAGGGCTGTAATTTACTCTCCATCACATTATACTGGGAGTTTTGGCATATTTGGCAGCTTTTAATCACACCGGGCACCAGATCATCCACACATGCTTTTCTTTTGAAACATTTCTAATGAATGTAACATTTAGAGCCACTATTCATTTTCTTCATTAATAATTTCCTCGATAAAATATCAGAAAGTTATGATTTCCTGACTGACATGTGGGAAAAAGTGTAATGTTCCTGAAGGTAACGTTTCCTCTCTCTCCTGTCATGGCGTTGTCTCCCCTTTGAGCAGCGTCTGCGTTGTGTTTGTCTGCAGAAGCTTCATGAACTGTTTCTCTAGTTTTAAGACACTTTCTACATCCTGGTGTTTTTAACTCCATATTTGAAGGATGAAGGATTTTAGTTCTCGGACGTCTGGATCTTAAGTTCTCACAGAAACAAGCTGACAAACGTTAGCGGCAGCCGAACAGCGTGCAGGAGAAACTCTGATGTTGAACCTCAGAACTCCCATGATGCACTGCTGCTGCACCACCATACTCCGTCTTTTCTTATAGTTTTGATTGAGAGAAAATTACATATTGTGAGTTTAACTCTAAACACTTTCATTTTAGCTTCGCAGGCCTCAGTAAATCAGATCGCTTTAGCGATTATTCACTAAACACACTCTTTATGAGATCCCCTCGCCTCAACTCTATTAATAATACACACTTTGCAGAGCACCACAAGACCTTTCCATCACAGTAGAGGTCACTGTAAAATCCTACATCCAAAAGAATAGAACCACAGGAAGATATCCCGGCATGACGGGCAGCTTTGTACTATGAGAGTTGTATGTTTCCAGACAGGAAAAGCTGCTTTTACCTGCTGCAGGGCTGTCATCCCCCCCCTCGGCCGTCTCTCTGCAGAATGCAGTAAGTCACAGGTCCAAATCACTTCTGAAACACATGTGGCACAACAAAGGGAGCGAAACGGAGAGCATGTAGGAGGGAGACGGCATTTCCACAGGAAAGTGACAGAAGGGAGCCTTCAAAAACACTCCAGTAGAAAAAGAATAAGAAACATATTTCAATTCTGTTGCAGTCAAATACTGACGTGGAAATCCCTGTTCTCTGGTAGTGCTGGTCCACACAGTCATTCTCCGAGCGGCGTCGTGGTTATGTGCGGCCACAGCAGCGTGAGAAGGAAACATGTTCGCAGATAAAACTGAAAGCAAAATGTCGGCTGAGTGGGAGGATTTACTGTCTCGCAGAAAGTTCAGCGGTAAGAGCGTCGAGGTGAAATGTGATCGCTTTTACATTTTCAATTTAATTACATTTAATTACAGTTTCACATAACGAATGTTTACTACAGAATGTAAATACTAGGTGTAGTTTTATAAATAAAATAATGTCTTGAAAGAAGATGTGATTAAAGACAAAGAAGTCTTTAAATCTGTTCAGTTATTTTTTACAATGAAGATTTATTTATTTATGACCAGCTCTGCAGCTCCGCTCCTTTGAGCCTTTTAGCTTCTTTTAGCTCTTTGTTTTGGTTTTGGACAAGTAACTTTAC
>NC_041363.1:621912-644412 GCF_900634415.1 Cottoperca gobio
TCATCTTATATGTGCCTCACTTATACTCAAAGGGTTCCTTATAATCCTCTGAGTTTATGATCTGCCTGAGGAATCCAATGTTATGAGAGGAAAGCAAAGTGTTTCTGCAGTGAGGATCCACAGACACCAGCTGACCAATGAGAGCACAGTGAGGATCCACAGAAACCAGCTGACCAATGAGAGCACAGTGAGGATCCACAGACACCAGCTGACCAATGAGAGCACAGTGAGGATCCACAGAAACCAGCTGACCAATGAGAGCACAGTGAGGATCCACAGACACCAGCTGACCAATGAGAGCACAGTGAGGATCCACAGAAACCAGCTGACCAATGAGAGCACAGTGAGGATCCACAGACACCAGCTGACCAATGAGAGCACAGTGAGGATCCACAGACACCAGCTGACCAATGAGAGCACAGTGAGGATCCACAGAAACCAGCTGACCAATGAGAGCACAGTGAGGATCCACAGACACCAGCTGACCAATGAGAGCATAGTGATGATCCACAGAAACCAGCTGACCAATGAGAGCACAGTGAGGATCCACAGACACCAGCTGACCAATGAGAGCACAGTGAGGATCCACAGACACCAACTGACCAATGAGAGCACAGTGAGGATCCACAGACACCAGCTGACCAATGTGAGCACAGTGAGGATCCACAGACACCAGCTGACCAATGTGAGCACAGTGAGGATCCACAGAAACCAGCTGACCAATGTGAGCACAGTGAAGATCCACAGAAACCAGCTGACCAATGAGAGCACAGTGAGGATCCACAGACACCAGCTGACCAATGAGAGCACAGTGAGGATCCACAGACACCAGCTGACCAATGAGAGCACAGTGAGGATCCACAGACACCAG
This sequence comes from Cottoperca gobio, assembly GCF_900634415.1. Taxonomy (NCBI): domain Eukaryota; kingdom Metazoa; phylum Chordata; class Actinopteri; order Perciformes; family Bovichtidae; genus Cottoperca; species Cottoperca gobio. The sequence goes on from NC_041363.1 coordinate 622,784, forward strand.
CTGACCAATGAGAGCACAGTGAGGATCCACAGACACCAGTTGACCAATGAGAGCACAGTGATGATCCACAGACACCAGCTGACCAATGAGAGCACAGTGTGTATCCACAGATACCAGCTGACCAATGAGAGCACAGTGAGGATCCACAGACACCAGCTGACCAATGAGAGCACAGTGAGGATCCACAGACACCAGCTGACCAATGAGAGCACAGTGATGATCCACAGACACCAGCTGACCAATGAGAGCACAGTGTGGATCCACAGATACCAGCTGACCAATGAGAGCATAGTCATGATCCACAGACACCAGCTGACCAATGAGAGCACAGTGTGGATCCACAGATACCAGCTGACCAATGAGAGCATAGTCATGATCCACAGACACCAGCTGACCAATGAGAGCACAGTGTGGATCCACAGATACCAGCTGACCAATGAGAGCATAGTCATGATCCACAGACACCAGCTGACCAATGAGAGCACAGTGAGGACACGAGGCTTCAGCGTGCTGCACTGCTCTGCATGTTTTTACTCCTGACCAACACGTGTGACGTGAACACATCTCACACTCACCTGTTCTCCACCTGTTCTCACCTGTTCTCCACCTGTTCTCACCTGTTCTCACCTGTTCTCCACCTGTTCTCACCTGTTCTCCACCTGTTCTCACCTGTTCTCACCTGTTCTCCCCTGTTCTCACCTGTTCTCACCTGTTCTCACTGTTCTCCACCTGTTCTCACCTGTTCTCCACCTATTCTCACCTGTTTCTCACCTTGTTCTCCACCTGTTCTCACCTGTTCTCACACCTGTTCTCCACCTGTTCTCACCTGTTCTCCACCTGTTCTCACCTGGTTCTCCACCTATTCTCCACCTGTTCCTCACCTGTTCTCCACCTGTTCTCACCTGTTCTCACCTGTTCTCCACCTGTTCTTCCACCTGTTCTCCACCTGTTCTCACCTGTTCTCACATGTTCTCCACCTGTTCTCCACCTGTTCTCCACCTGTTCTCCACCTGTTCTCCACCTGTTCTCACCTGTTCTCCACCTGTTCTCCACCTGTTCTCACCTGTTCTCACCTGTTTTCACCTGTTCTCCACCTGTTCTCCACCTGTTCTCACCTGTTCTCCACCTGTTCTCACCTGTTCTTACCTGTTCTCCACCTGTTCTCCACCTGTTCTCACCTATTCTCCACCTGTTCTCCACCTGTTCTCCACCTGTTCTCACCTGTTCTCCACCTGTTCTCACCTGTTCTCACTTGTTCTCATCTGTTCTCCACCTGTTCTCACCTGTTCTCACCTGTTCTCCACTTGTTCTCACCTGTTCTCACTTGTTCTCACCTGTTCTCCACCTGTTCTCACCTGTTCTCCACCTGTTCTCACCTGTTCTCACCTATTCTCCACCTGTTCTCCACCTGTTCTCCACCTGTTCTCACCTGTTCTCACCTGTTCTCCACCTGTTCTCACCTGTTCTCACTTGTTCTCACCTGTTCTCCACATGTTCTCCACCTTCTCACAAAGCTGTGACCTCCCTCTCACTGACTGGCTGTAAAGTTCAGACTCGACTAACTTTAGTTACACGTTCACTCCTTTAACCAGCGGACGTTCTCTTGTGCTTCTCTAACGCTTAGTATTTATGCACAATCACAGTTTCTCGTTAGCAGCGACATGAATCTTTATATTCATGCACACAGAAGATGACGGCGTCCTCGTCCACAGGAACAAGTCTGATGAGCAGCGAGATCGATAACGATGACTCAGCTTCTGCTCTTCAAGGGGCTCTAACGTCTGCGATCAAAACTCACTTTCTGGCTCGTCGTCTGAAACTAAAAGTATCATTTTGAGTATTGATGAGCGAGTATCGAAGTTTTAAAGTAGCTGCCTGTCAAAGCCGGTTAAAGCTGTCAGCCTGAAGACAGCCCCCCCCCCCCCCCCCCAGCTTGCCTCACATCATGGCTGCTGTAACATGTTCTCAGGGCGGCTCCACGTCTCTGTGGGAGGCAGAGAGATGCCATGAACCAGCTGTCAGAGCTGCTGACTGACAAGCCGGTCCAGCTCTGACAGATCCGCCCAGAGCCTTAATGATGGTGTGAGCGCAGGGAAGGTGGAGAGTGAAGGTCAGAGGCCATTAAACAGGAAACAGCAAAGAGAAAACAAAGAAGGGAGATCATGTTGTGGAGCTTGAAGTGCAGGAGATTAAATCTCTTGATGGTTTCCTCCGTGAGTCTGTCAGCAGACATGTTTCCACTCACAGCTTTCATCCGCATTTAAAGTATCGCATGAGAAAAGCTGCATGTAAACATTTTACACTCGCTTGGTTTTTTACTGTGAGTGAAGTGTTGTATGACTGTAAATGATCTGTATCAGCTGTTTAGTAAAGGTCATAAAGTCTCACTTTAAAGTGTTTAAGTTTCCAAAAACTATTGCAACACATCATTGAGGGAAACTAATGAACATGAGCTTGAGTGTTCTGACTGAATCCCAATACTCACTAGTACACATGATATGCTGTCTCCTCTCCACAACCTGGTTTAGCAGTTTTAGTGAATTACTTATTTAGAGCTGCAGCAATTAGTCGACTAAGCGATTAGTCAATTGACGGAAAAATAATTGCCAACTATTTTAATAATTAGATGCAAAGAATATCTTTAAAGTCTGTTTTCAGCATCTGAAATATGGAGATTTGCTGCTTTTTCTGTTTTCTATCACATTAAAGTGAAAGAACCACATGTTTAAACACTTCCTTCCACTTTGAGAACAAATCAGCAGATTAATCAATGATGAAAATAATCTCTAGTTTTCAGCCGTATTAAAACTGAAAACATATATTAGTGACCTTTTTTTAAATATTTACATCTTTTGGTCTTTTCATGGCATTCATGGGAAAATAAAGCGTTTTATTAAATAGCGTGTGACTTTGACGTACAGCAGACCCGTATGTCCACTGAATTACTATCTAACGGCAGTTTACGTAACATGACGAGTTAAACCTGAAGCCAGTTGATGGAAACTTGAGGAAAAAGTGAGAAAGAAAAGAACACAGAGATCAGAAAGTAGTTCCTGCTGCAGAACGAGGATCCGGTGACGTGCAGAAGGCCGTGAGCAGCTGTACAGAAGGTGTTAAAGTGAGTGAGTGGTGCAGTCATTACAGACTGTATCTACTGTTTACTGCAGGCAGATGAGCTCATTCAACAGACTCCGTCACGGGGGAACTGCAGGCAGGAACAATACGCACACTCTCACAGCGTCTGCAGTCAAACTCAGAAGCAACATGCAAACACATCATTTGTATTTCAAGTAGCCGAGAAGAAGCCACAAAGAAGAGAGTGGAGGTAGAGAATTAGCTCCTCCGCCGCCCACCGGGCTGCATGAAGGAGCATCACAGCTGCTGCCAGAGAATCTGCAGGCGCCATATGGTCTCCCAATATTTGTTAAGCTGAGCATGATGAGCTTTTTCCTTGATCAGATGACAGAGCGCGGCGGAGGAATCCCAGCTATTAGCATGCACCAGGCTGTCTTGGTTTCATAGCTTTGCATCAAATCCCATTATACAAACAGGCCCGCGGGTTAATGGGGAGGAAAAGTGTGCCACGCTGCACACCACCTCCCTGTGTGTGTGTGTGTGTGTGTGTGTGTGTGTGTGTTTGCCCACTGAGGAAACATTCAGATGTTTGATGAGTGTAAATATAGCAGCAATAAGACAGCAGAGACCGCGTCTGCAGTTACAAAACACAAGAACATTTGTTCCTGGTTTGAGATTTGGACATAAATAGTGTTATCTTTGAGAAACAGTTTGACATTCTCTCCAAAAGTAACACAAGCCAAGAGCCTCGAGTCTGTGCCAGGATGTGAATTATATTAAACTCTGGAGTCGGGCTTGAAAAGCCTCCATTTTGGCATTTTGGCCGTCGTCATCTTGGCTTTTTGGAACCAGAACTTGCTGCTGGAGAGGAAACTGAAAGGAATTGGGGAAACAAAATTTAGCCTAAAAGCATTCTTAAAACAAAATGTTGCTCCAGGAAAAAATGAAAAGCAGACTTTTTAGTGTATTTCATTACAACAACGGCGTGGTAGAGACGGCGTGACGCAGGCGACGTGGTAGAGACGGTGTGACGCAGGCGTTGTGACGTAGGCAGGCGGCGTGACGCAGGCGACGTGGTAGAGACGGTGTGACGCAGGCGTTGTGACGTAGGCAGGCGGCGTGACGCAGGCAGCGTGGTAGAGACGGCGTGACGCAGGCGACGCGGTAGAGACGGTGTGACGCAGGCGTTGTGACGTAGGCAGGCGGCGTGACGCAGGCAGCGTGGTAGAGACGGTGTGACGCAGGCGACGTGGTAGAGAAAATAAAAGCTGTTAATTTGTCATTTCATCAAGTTTTATCATGCTTTCAGGCAAGAAAGTAACTATTTACATTTTCACCATGTGGTGAACTACATTACATCAGCTGTATTAGTCGCCTGTAAATAATGGGGGCTTATTTTAAAGGCTTATTTCACTCTAATGTTTCCATAAGTTACTAAATGAACATCATGTGTTGAAGAAGACTTGAAACTACAGATTGAGACATAAACTCATCAGGAAAATGTTACTGAGGAAATAAATCAAGAGAGAAGAAGAAACATTTTCTCATAGACTTCTATACAACCAGAGGAGTCTCCTGCTGCTGGATGTTACAGAGGAGTCTCCTCCTGCTGGATGTTACAGAGGAGTCTCCTGCTGGATGTTACAGAGGAGTCTCCTCCTGCTGGATGTTACAGAGGAGTCTCCTGCTGGATGTTACAGAGGAGTCTCCTCCTGCTGGATGTTACAGAGGAGTCTCCTCCTGCTGGAGGTTATAGAGGTGTCTCCTGCTGGATGTTTTAGAGGAGTCTCCTGCTGGATGTTACAGAGGAGTCTCCTGCTGGATGTTACAGAGGAGTCTCCTCCTGCTGGATGTTACAGAGGAGTCTCCTGCTGGATGTTACAGAGGAGTCTCCTGCTGGATGTTACAGAGGAGTCTCCTGCTGGAGGTTATAGAGGAGTCTCCTGCTGGATGTTACAGAGGAGTCTCCTGCTGGATGTTACAGAGGAGTCTCCTCCTGCTGGATGTTACAGAGGAGTCTCCTGCTGAATGTTACAGAGGAGTCTCCTCCTGCTGGATGTTACAGAGGAGTCTCCTGCTGGATGTTACAGAGGAGTCTCCTCCTGCTGGATGTTACAGAGGAGTCTCCTCCTGCTGGATGTTACAGAGGAGTCTCCTGCTGCTGGATGTTACAGAGGAGTCTCCTGCTGAATGTTACAGAGGAGTCTCCTCCTGCTGGATGTTACAGAGGAGTCTCCTCCTGCTGGATGTTACAGAGGAGTCTCCTGCTGAATGTTACAGAGGAGTCTCCTCCTGCTGGATGTTACAGAGGAGTCTCCTGCTGGATGTTACAGAGGAGTCTCCTCCTGCTGGATGTTACAGAGGAGTCTCCTCCTGCTGGAGGTTATAGAGGTGTCTCCTGCTGGATGTTTTAGAGGAGTCTCCTGCTGGATGTTACAGAGGAGTCTCCTGCTGGATGTTACAGAGGAGTCTCCTCCTGCTGGATGTTACAGAGGAGTCTCCTGCTGGATGTTACAGAGGAGTCTCCTGCTGGATGTTACAGAGGAGTCTCCTGCTGGAGGTTATAGAGGAGTCTCCTGCTGGATGTTTTAGAGGAGTCTCCTGCTGGATGTTACAGAGGAGTCTCCTGCTGGATGTTACAGAGGAGTCTCCTGCTGAATGTTACAGAGGAGTCTCCTCCTGCTGGATGTTACAGAGGAGTCTCCTGCTGGATGTTACAGAGGAGTCTCCTCCTGCTGGATGTTACAGAGGAGTCTCCTGCTGCTGGATGTTACAGAGGAGTCTCCTGCTGAATGTTACAGAGGAGTCTCCTCCTGCTGGATGTTACAGAGGAGTCTCCTCCTGCTGGATGTTACAGAGGAGTCTCCTGCTGGATGTTACAGAGGAGTCTCCTGCTGAATGTTACAGAGGAGTCTCCTCCTGCTGGATGTTACAGAGGAGTCTCCTCCTGCTGGATGTTACAGAGGAGTCTCCTCCTGCTGGAGGTTATAGAGGAGTCTCCTGCTGGATGTTTTAGAGGAGTCTCCTCCTGCTGGATGTTACAGAGGAGTCTCCTGCTGAATGTTACAGAGGAGTCTCCTCCTGCTGGATGTTACAGAGGAGTCTCCTGCTGGATGTTACAGAGGAGTCTCCTCCTGCTGGATGTTACAGAGGAGTCTCCTGCTGGATGTTACAGAGGAGTCTCCTGCTGAATGTTACAGAGGAGTCTCCTCCTGCTGGATGTTACAGAGGAGTCTCCTCCTGCTGGAGGTTATAGAGGAGTCTCCTGCTGGATGTTTTAGAGGAGTCTCCTCCTGCTGGATGTTACAGAGGAGTCTCCTGCTGGATGTTACAGAGGAGTCTCCTGCTGCTGGATGTTACAGAGGAGTCTCCTGCTGCTGGATGTTACAGAGGAGTCTCCTCCTGCTGGATGTTACAGAGGAGTCTCCTGCTGGATGTTACAGAGGAGTCTCCTCCTGCTGGATGTTACAGAGGAGTCTCCTGCTGGATGTTACAGAGGAGTCTCCTCCTGCTGGATGTTACAGAGGAGTCTCCTCCTGCTGGAGGTTATAGAGGTGTCTCCTGCTGGATGTTTTAGAGGAGTCTCCTGCTGGATGTTACAGAGGAGTCTCCTGCTGGATGTTACAGAGGAGTCTCCTCCTGCTGGATGTTACAGAGGAGTCTCCTGCTGGATGTTACAGAGGAGTCTCCTGCTGGATGTTACAGAGAAGTCTCCTGCTGCTGGGTGTTACAGAGGAGTCTCCTGCTGCTGGATGTTACAGAGGAATCTCCTGCTGGATGTTACATAGGAGTCTCCTGCTGGATGTTACAGAGGAGTCTCCTCCTGCTGGATGTTACAGAGGAGTCTCCTCCTGCTGGATGTTACAGAGGAGTCTCCTGCTGGATGTTACAGAGGAGTCTCCTGCTGGATGTTACAGAGGAGTCTCCTCCTGCTGGATGTTACAGAGGAGTCTCCTGCTGGATGTTACAGAGGAGTCTCCTCCTGCTGGATGTTACAGAGGAGTCTCCTGCTGGATGTTACAGAGGAGTCTCCTCCTGCTGGATGTTACAGAGGAGTCTCCTGCTGGATGTTACAGAGGAGTCTCCTCCTGCTGGATGTTACAGAGGAGTCTCCTCCTGCTGGATGTTTTAGAGGAGTCTCCTCCTGCTGGATGTTACAGAGGAGTCTCCTGCTGGATGTTACAGAGGAGTCTCCTGCTGGAGGTTATAGAGAAGTCTCCTGCTGCTGGATGTTACAGAGGAGTCTCCTCCTGCTGGATGTTACAGAGGAGTCTCCTCCTGCTGGATGTTACAGAGAAGTCTCCTGCTGCTGGATGTTACAGAGGAGTCTCCTCCTGCTGGATGTTACAGAGGAGTCTCCTCCTGCTGGATGTTACAGAGGAGTCTCCTGCTGGATGTTACAGAGGAGTCTCCTGCTGGATGTTACAGAGGAGTCTCCTCCTGCTGGATGTTACAGAGGAGTCTCCTGCTGCTGGATGTTACAGAGGAGTCTCCTGCTGGATGTTACAGAGGAGTCTCCTCCTGCTGGATGTTACAGAGGAGTCTCCTGCTGCTGGATGTTACAGAGGAGTCTCCTCCTGCTGGATGTTACAGAGGAGTCTCCTCCTGCTGGATGTTACAGAGGAGTCTCCTCCTGCTGGATGTTACAGAGGAGTCTCCTCCTGCTGCTGGATGTTACAGAGGAGTCTCCTCCTGCTGGATGTTACAGAGGAGTCTCCTCCTGCTGGATGTTACAGAGGAGTCTCCTGCTGCTGGATGTTACAGAGGAGTCTCCTGCTGGATGTTACAGAGGAGTCTCCTCCTGCTGGATGTTACAGAGGAGTCTCCTGCTGGATGTTACAGAGGAGTCTCCTGCTGGATGTTACAGAGGAGTCTCCTGCTGCTGGATGTTACAGAGGAGTCTCCTGCTGGATGTTACAGAGGAGTCTCCTCCTGCTGGATGTTACAGAGAAGAAGAAACATTTTCTCATAGACCTTTATACAACCAGAGGAGTCACCTGCTGAAAAAGTGATTTTTATGAAAATTGAATAGAAAGAAAAAATGTAAAAATAAGAATTTAGTGGAATTTATCTGAAATGAATATTACTGCTGTTAATCTCTCTGTCCACATGTCCTCACGCTGCAGTTGACGGCGGCTGGGACGAGTGGAGCGAGTGGACCGTGTGCAGCAGCCAGTGTGAGAAGCAGCACAGCAGAGAGTGTAACTCCCCAGCACCCAGACACCGAGGCAGGACGTGTGAAGGGAACAGCGAGGCCACTGAGAACTGCACAGATGGACTGTGCACCCAGAGTAAGGCCTTCCTCCCTGCTGTGCTTCCTCAGCTTCATCTGTGCCGTCACGTTCCTTTCATTCCCCTCCTCACGTGTACGCTCGCTCACAGGGCAAAGCATCACACGCATGGAGCAGGAGGTGTGTTGAAGAGACGCTGTGCACACAGAGGTGCATGTCTGTCAGTGTGATGCTCACTTGACATATTGTGTGTCATATTGAATCTGTCACAGAGGAAGAAGTGCTCACATTCACTCTGAATGATGCTCGACGTCTGGAATGAAATGTCATTGCACTGTTTGGGTCGTGCACATGCAATGACTTCAAAGCTGAATGTTTTGCTCAGTCGTGTGAAAAATGACTTCAGGGCAGCAGGTCAAAGGTTTCCTCTTAAACATCTACTCTTTATGCTTCTGATATTTAGAGTGAAATATTCTATATGTGATGTATAGAATATGGCAACTCTGCTGTCTCTCTGCTGTCTGTCTCTCTGCTGTCTGTCTCTCTGCTGTATGTCTCTCTGCTGTCTGTCTCTCTGCTGTCTGTCTCTTTGCTGTCTGTCTCTCTGCTGTCTGTCTCTCTGCTGTCTGTCTCTCTGCTGTATGTCTCTCTGCTGTCTGTCTCTCTGCTGTCTGTCTCTCTGCTGTATGTCTCTCTGTTGTCTGTCTCTCTGCTGTCTGTCTCTCTCTGATGTCTCTCTGCTGTCTGTCTCTCTCTGATGTCTCTCTGCTGTCTGTCTCTCTGCTGTCTGTCTCTCTGTTGTCTGTCTCTCTGCTGTCTGTCTCTCTGCTGTCTGTCTCTCTGCTGTCTGTCTCTCTGTTGTCTGTCTCTCTGCTGTATGTCTCTCTGCTGTCTGTCTCTCTGCTGTCTGTCTCTTTGCTGTCTGTCTCTCTGCTGTCTGTCTCTCTGCTGTCTGTCTCTTTGCTGTCTGTCTCTCTGCTGTCTGTCTCTCTGCTGTCTGTCTCTCTGCTGTATGTCTCTCTGCTGTCTGTCTCTCTGCTGTCTGTCTCTCTGCTGTATGTCTCTCTGTTGTCTGTCTCTCTGCTGTCTGTCTCTCTCTGATGTCTCTCTGCTGTCTGTCTCTCTCTGATGTCTCTCTGCTGTCTGTCTCTCTGCTGTCTGTCTCTCTGTTGTCTGTCTCTCTGCTGTCTGTCTCTCTGCTGTCTGTCTCTCTGCTGTCTGTCTCTCTGTTGTCTGTCTCTCTGCTGTATGTCTCTCTGCTGTCTGTCTCTCTGCTGTATGTCTCTCTGCTGTCTGTCTCTCTGCTGTATGTCTCTCTGCTGTCTGTCTCTCTGCTGTCTGTCTCTCTGTTGTCTGTCTCTCTGCTGTCTGTCTCTCTGCTGTCTGTCTCTCTGTTGTCTGTCTCTCTGCTGTATGTCTCTCTGCTGTCTGTCTCTCTGTTGTCTGTCTCTCTGCTGTCTGTCTCTGCTGTCTGTCTCTTTGTTGTCTGTCTCTCTGCTGTCTGTCTCTCTGCTGTATGTCTCACTGCTGTCTGTCTCTCTGCTGTCTGTCTCTCTGCTGTCTGTCTCTCTGTTGTCTGTCTCTCTGCTGTCTGTCTCTCTGCTGTCTGTCTCTCTGCTGTCTGTCTCTGTTGTATGTCTCTCTGCTGTCTGTCTCTCTGCTGTCTGTCTCTCTGTTGTCTGTCTCTCTGCTGTCTGTCTCTCTGTTTTCTGTCTCTCTGCTGTCTGTCTCTCTGCTGTCTGTCTCTCTGTTATCTGTCTCTCTGCTGTCTGTCTCTCTGTTGTCTGTCTCTCTGCTGTCTGTCTCTCTGTTGTCTGTCTCTCTGCTGTCTGTCTCTCTGCTGTATGTCTCTCTGCTGTCTGTCTCTCTGCTGTCTGTCTCTCTGCTGTCTGTCTCTCTGTTGTCCTGTCTCTCTGCTGTCTGTCTCTCTGCTGTCTGTCTCTCTGCTGTCTGTCTCTCTGCTGTCTGTCTCTGCTGTATGTCTCTCTGCTGTCTGTCTCTCTGCTGTCTGTCTCTCTGCTGTCTGTCTCTCTCTGTTGTCTGTCTCTCTGCTGTCTGTCTCTCTGCTGTCTGTCTCTCTGCTGTCTGTCTCTCTGCTGTATGTCTCTCTGTTGTCTGTCTCTCTGCTGTCTGTCTCTCTGCTGTCTGTCTCTCTGTTGTATGTCTCTCTGCTGTATGTCTCTCTGCTGTCTGTCTCTCTGTTGTCTGTCTCTCTGCTGTCTGTCTCTCTGCTTGTCTGTCTCTCTGTTGTCTGTCTCTCTGCTGTCTGTCTCTCTGCTGTCTGTCTCTCTGCTGTCTGTCTCTCTGTCTGTCTGTCTCTCTGCTGTCTGTCTCTCTGCTGTCTGTCTCTCTGCTGTCTGTCTCTCTGTTGTCTGTCTCTCTGCTGTATGTCTCTCTGCTGTCTGTCTCTCTGCTGTCTGTCTCTCTGCTGTCTGTCTCTCTGTTGTCTGTCTCTCTGCTGTCTGTCTCTCTGCTGTCTGTCTCTCTGTTGTATGTCTCTCTGCTGTCTGTCTCTCTGCTGTATGTCTCTCTGCTGTATGTCTCTCTGCTGTCTGTCTCTCTGCTGTATGTCTCTCTGTTGTCTGTCTCTCTGCTGTCTGTCTCTCTGCTGTCTGTCTCTCTGCTGTCTCTCTCTCTGCTGTCTGTCTCTCTGCTGTCTGTCTCTCTGCTGTCTCTCTCTCTGCTGTCTGTCTCTCTGTTGTATGTCTCTCTGCTGTCTGTCTCTCTGTTGTCTGTCTCTCTGTTGTCTGTCTCTCTGCTGTCTGTCTCTCTGTTGTCTGTCTCTCTGTTGTATGTCTCTCTGCTGTCTGTCTCTCTGCTGTCTGTCTCTCTGTTGTCTGTCTCTCTGTTGTCTGTCTCTCTGCTGTCTGTCTCTCTGCTGTCTGTCTCTCTGTTGTCTGTCTCTCTGTTGTCTGTCTCTCTGTTGTCTGTCTCTCTGCTGTCTGTCTCTCTGCTGTCTGTCTCTCTGTTGTCTGTCTCTCTGCTGTCTGTCTCTCTGTTGTCTGTCTCTCTGCTGTATGTCTCTCTGCTGTCTGTCTCTCTGCTGTCTGTCTCTCTGCTGTCTGTCTCTCTGTTGTCTGTCTCTCTGCTGTCTGTCTCTCTGCTGTCTGTCTCTCTGTTGTATGTCTCTCTGCTGTCTGTCTCTCTGCTGTCTGTCTCTCTGCTGTATGTCTCTCTGCTGTATGTCTCTCTGCTGTCTGTCTCTCTGCTGTATGTCTCTCTGTTGTCTGTCTCTCTGCTGTCTGTCTCTCTGCTGTCTCTCTCTCTGCTGTCTGTCTCTCTGCTGTCTGTCTCTCTGCTGTCTGTCTCTCTGCTGTCTGTCTCTCTGTTGTCTGTCTCTCTGTTGTCTGTCTCTCTGCTGTCTGTCTCTCTGCTGTCTGTCTCTCTGTTGTCTGTCTCTCTGCTGTCTGTCTCTCTGTTGTCTGTCTCTCTGCTGTCTGTCTCTCTGCTGTATGTCTCTCTGCTGTCTGTCTCTCTGTTGTCTGTCTCTCTGCTGTCTGTCTCTCTGCTGTCTGTCTCTCTGTTGTCTGTCTCTCTGCTGTCTGTCTCTCTGCTGTCTGTCTCTCTGTTGTCTGTCTCTCTGCTGTCTGTCTCTCTGCTGTATGTCTCTCTGTTGTCTGTCTCTCTGCTGTCTGTCTCTCTGCTGTCTCTCTCTCTGCTGTCTGTCTCTCTGTTGTATGTCTCTCTGCTGTCTCTCTCTCTTGATCTTGAGAGACAGACCATAAAATTAGTAAAATGAAATGAAATCTAAATCTTGATATATTCGTCCTCTGAACACTTTTGTGTTTCTGGTTGAGATGTTTTCCACATTCTCAGATGTCAGGAAGTAATAAAAACACATCAATAATAATAATAATTAATAATTGGAAATGTCACTTCTTTCAGAGAGGACATTGTTTTAGTTTGTTATGTGAAATCATTAAATCACAACGTGCACAAATGAACTGCAGGTCCAGACAATCTGTAGTTTAATGAAGGAAACAATCCCAGTAAATATACAGCTGAGCTTTCAACATGTAGCTGAAAGGCTCTAAACAGGGACGGGACTGAAACTCACTCACGATAAGAAAAGAAAAGAAGCTCGTCATCAAGGAGAGAACATAGAGCCTGATTTATAAAGTACAGGAAAAACTATGTTGCTGTTTTCTCTTAGTTTATTTCTTCTTTATTCTTGCAGAGTTTGTTTTTGTGGTATTTTAGGAACATTTTGATGATTATCGTGATAATATCGTGAAACGCAGTTATTTTGACGAACTTAATCGTGACGTTAAATTTGACCTAGCTTGTGCTTTCAGTGCGTTAGCTTAGCAATAATAAGTGATAACTATGCAGCTGTTCTCAGTAGTTAATAATAAAAAACACTATTAAATGTAATATTTGTTTTTAACTAGAAAGTCACTCTTAGAGAGAGAACGGTGCGTTCACTTGCTCCTGGGATGTTCCCACCTCCCGAGCTGGGAAGTCGTTCTTCTGACCGCGGTGCGTTCATGAACAAGGAAGAAGTTTTGTATTTTCCCGATTATTCCGACGGCACATGAATGCAGCACAAGCGTCATAGTTTTTTAGTTTGTGTGATTCAGATCCACGTTCATGTTCTCGCGACTCATTAAACCAGTATTCTGCTTGCACAGATGTGTTTTTTATTATCGATCATTTTTTTTGCATCTGATAAAATTCAACAAATACAACAAACAACAAATGAGACACAAACGTAATTTATTTAACACTGTTAATGTCTGCATTGTCTCTACTGGCTTACATAGTTCTGCACAAAAAATAAATGCATCAACTAAACAGGAAATCAAAAAACTGAACTTTGAAAAAAATGTATAAATGAAAAATAAATATAAATAATAATCTGCTGACAAATGCTGTTCAATCTGAGAGACAACTAAAAATATTTTAAATTATAAATAAAAGAATGAACAATGTGGTGCAGTGGCCTTCCTGGTGTTAGTTATACACATTTGGAGAAAGTCTGAAAACTTTCTTCCCTTTAACGGTTCCTTTCATCCCGTCGACAGCCACGGTGTGTGTGGTGTCAGATGATTGGCACACCTCACCTTCCGTCTCTCTCACGGTCTGAAGACAGTAATGATGGCCGGCCATGTTCAGAACCTCCACATCGCCGGAGCACCGTCAGCTGCTTCTCCGCCACTTGTTAGTCACTTCACAGAGGCTCGGACTCTAATCACCACTTTCTCTCCTCTTTGTCTCATTCTATCTCTCTGTCTTTGCAGATCGAAAGCTGCTGCATGATGTTAAACCTCAAAGTGAGTCTTCCTTTCATCTTCACCCCCCGGCCCCCACGACTGCCACTAATGTGCAATGACTCCCTGAGAGACGAAGTATTCTAAGTTTAGCAGCGACAGACATCTGGAAACAGAAACATCGTTTAGCTCACTTTGACCCGAGCGACTCCTGTAACGCAGCTCGTGCTCATTACGCATTCACATCATTATTCAGCGCCCAGCTTTTTATGACAAGCGTGACATCGCAGCTGTGCTTTTACTTTGAGCCCGGAGATGTATTGGTTGTGACAAGTGAACATGTGCTGTGTTGTGAACGATTAATGGCTTGTAATCATTGCAAACGAGCTAATTTGACCAATTTACGCCGCCGTCCTCACATTGCTGTGGCGGCTCTCAATCACTCGCCGGAGTTAGCCCCGGCTAAGTGATTGTCAGGTGCTAGCTTGAGTGCTTTCATTAGCCTGCCACATTAGTGTAGAAGTCGTGCCGACTGCCTTCCTCACAAGCTTTAAGGGAAGATGGATTGAAAGGGGGGAGCACTGATCTCCCTGCTAGGAATACTCTGAATTAATTTCCCTCTGATTGGTCCTTACGACAACTGGTGACCACCGCCCGCACCCGCCGCACCGCCCGGCTCCCTGACACATCCATCATAGCCATTGGATATAGGCCGGTGGGTCTAAAGGCAGTTAGGCTAATCGCCCTCCATGTTAGCCGCTTGAATGGGATGTGTAACAGTTTAGAGTAACGGCTGGACATGTTCATCTGCGCTGCATAATGTAGCATAAAGAGATTAGACAGCTGCTCTGCTCCATCTCACCACTTCCATTTCTTCTATTCTCGTTTCCATCCTGCAGCCGGCGAACACACAACCTGTCGCCTGTTTGACCTTGAATGTAAGAACAGCGCCGTCTCCTCACGGCCTCGTTCTTAATGCAACAAACACGAAGCTCTTACACGTCAAACACTTTAAATGAGTCTCATTTCATTCTCACGTAGCTACTGAAGAGTTGGTCAGTTTGTGCTGACTCAACACTTGCTGCATGTTTAGCTGCCGTCTGGATGAACTCAGAGCGACTTCTGCAGATAATCAGAACTTTAAACCAACATTAACCCCTTTGTGCCCAAATACTATATTTAGTATGATTGGTCTGAAGTCTCTGGTCTTTCAGAAAATATGTAACTTTAACATTTTAAAATCAAACGTTGATATATATGTTTTATATATATATATATATATATATATATATATATATATATATATATATATATATATATATGTATGTATATATATATATATATATATATATATATGTATGTATATGTACTGCAGATGTTTGATATTCAACATGTTACGAGTTCATACTTTACAGACTAAATACAATATGATGATATTTCACTTTTCAGCCAAATGTTTAGGCAGATTTTGAAACATTGTCTTCAGATTTGAGTTCAGAGAAACTTCCAGTGAAGGAAATCTGAAACCCTTCAGTGATGTAAAGGTCTCCTCTCTGTAGGCAGGAAGCCTTTAATGTATTACTCCACACATTCGTCTCCAGGAACTTTCATTCATTTATAAATATAGATCTAAATTGAAAGTATCTCGTCTCGTCTTAAGAAATACATCTGTCCCTTGTTAGCAGGTGCGGTACGATATTTGAAGAATGTTCCAATACTTCTCGCTGAATATCGAATAATATTTTGGCTTGACATCCCGACCGCTGACATTTCCCAAAAGGAAACAGTTGTCTTTGAGGCCCGCTGTCTTGAGCTCGCAGTAAACAGAGATGATCTTCATGTTCACACTTCTCTGTGGAGCCGCTACAAACTGAAGGTGTTTTCACATGCAAAGAAGAAACCACTGGACATTAGCTGTTGTTAGCTGCAGGTGAAGTATGTGGTCAGGCAGGCCACCCCCCCCACCACACACATTCCACACACCCCCCCTATTATTTGCTATTATTTGATCCTTTGCTTTATGTGAGGACTAACGGCGGCTCTCCCCCATGTGTCCCCTGTGCTGCAGGCATGGACAGCTCCAACGACGTCGCGCTGTACTCGGGTCTGGGCGCCGGCATCATCGCCGTTGCGATCCTCGTGGTGGCCATCATGCTGTACAGGAAGAACCACAGCGAGTACGGCGTGGACGTCATCGACTCCTCCGCGCTCACTGGGGGTTTCCAGTCTTTCAACTTCAAGACCACCAGACAAGGTAAGAGAGGCCCGTCCGCTCCACGCCGACACACGCCGGCGGTCACAAGGCCACAGGGCAGCGTCACTCCCGGTGATTGATGGCGTTTGTTTGCATCGAGCCGCCGCCCAGGATTTATACTTCCATAATCAGTGAAAGGACCTGTCCTTCTGCTGTGACAGACATGGCCCCCCCACAGTCAGCTGATCTCTTCCATCAGGTCACACCGGCTGAAACCACTGATGGATAAATGTGAGGGGGACAGCGAGCATCAATTCCATTTTAGTTGGTTGTGTGAGTGCGTCTGCCCCCCTGTCCTCGCTACAGGCGTCCACTTCACTGACGCTGACATTTCTGGGTTAGTGCAAGTGATGGCCATCGTGGCGACGGATGATCCATCGTGGACTCGGTGACAGCGCTGAGAGGAGCCCCACCCCAGGTCACGTGGGTGTGAGGGTGTGAGGAGCTTCATGCTGCAGGTCATCAATCCTGTTTAAATAGGCCAGCCCCCCCTCCCCACAATCACTCCTTCACATGTTCCTCTCCACCAGCGGAGGCTCCACGTGACTCTCCTTCTCTTGAAGCATTTTATATTCGTGTAATTCTGCTGCGATTGTTAACATTCAAACATCCTTTTCATAAACACAGCAGGGATTCAGACGCTTCCTCTCGGCTTGTTTAATACTGTTTAATACTCACGAGAGATAAAACCAACGTTAACTTCTTAACGCAGGTGTGACGGCTGGGTGACGCTCCGCTGTGAGGCCGAGCACAGTCTCCGGCCCTGATCCTGTCTCTTCGCATTACTTCTCCTTCTGAGTGATTTTTAATCAGAGGCCCAATTCCAAACCCATCCCTCAAGGTATCCAACCTGAGGTACATTTCATTAACTTCTCTCATCTCACCACCGCCGTTCCATTCTTAAAGATGCACACTCAGGCGGTAATCAGATCGTTCTCCACTCGACCGGAGGGGAGAGGATTCAGCAGTGATCGAATGTCAGCTGCAGGAGGAGAACGTCCACCGGAGCTGGAGTCTGCTTCACTATCAGACTGTAGAACAATCATCATATCATCATATCAGCAAACCTATTCAACAAGCCTCATGCAGCAACTTCCTGCTGAATGTCTCTGGACCGTCCAAACGTGCTGGTCCAGGTGAGCAGGATGAATCCTGAGTGTTATTACAGCTGACGCCTCCTACACTCACGTGTCTGTGGTGACGTCTGCACCTTGATTTCTAGTGAAAGTCTGATCGACTTCATTAATCCAGAGAATAATCAGCCGCTGAATCGATAACGATGAGCTGTGATTAGTCGCAGCCCTGATTTGAAAAGGAAACATATTCCAGATGTGTGAAACAGAAACAACAGGAGTCAGATCCCACACGCCCCACGAAGCTCATCACAAATCACGCCGCCGGTAATTAACGATTCCCCCTAAAAATAAAACAACATTAGCCTCCCGCCTCGCGCCCCTCGCAGGGCAACAGCTGGGCAGCAAGGACTCAGTGACTTCACCGTTATCTTGGCACGGCTGGTCCAGGGGCACCGCGCGGCGGAGTCTGCCAGATCGATGCTCCTCGCTCTGGCAGCGTCGTCACATCTAATGGCCCCACATGAAGACCCCCCCCCCCCAAGCTGTGAGGACTCCTCTCATTTACAGAGTAGTGACCTCCCCCCCTGCCCTTCATGAGGACGGCGTCCAGAAGAGCTGACTCCAGCAGATGGATTATGGAGATCAAGCTGTGTGTGTGCTTGGTAATTAAATCCAGCGCGGTGACCGTGGCGCCGGGCCCCGGACCTTCTGTCCAGGTTGTGCTCCCCCACCTCTGATGCACTGGTCGCCTGCCCGGACATGTTGTCCTGCAGTCTGCTCAGCTGCAGGAACCTTCCAGACATGAGGCTGTGATCTCTGCTCCTGATGATCAGCAGGGATCACAGCAGAAATCTTTTATGTTTCATCTCAAGTCATTCTTTACATTTCTTTTATTTAACCAGATCCCCTGGCCGTTCTCATCTACGTCACTTTTTATGGTGTCCAGATCTGTGACTCCACCCAAATGCACAACCTCTTCTGATTGGACATCTATGAGCCAATCACAGCAGTCCACATCATCTGAAGTGGACTGCACATTCTGTTATTCATGCAGAATATATACGCAGGAGACTTTGAACATTCTGTTGTCTGGAGATTATTTCATTTTAAATTGAAACATTTTTGATGTGATTTAAAGACAGACTTCATTCATTGATGTGAATAAACTCATGTAGTCGAATAATTATCAGCACAGAAAACAACATAATGAAGTATTTTAAATCACAGATTTATGAGTGCGTACAAATACACGTCACAATATTTGTTTTATGTTTGGAACATAACTGGTTTTTATTGAGCCGTGTGTCTGTCTCAGATTCAGGTGTGCATGCTCCAGGTGTGCGTGCTCCAGGTGTGGGCCTCCAGGTGTGCGTGCTCCAGGTGTGCATGCTCCAGGTGTGCGTGCTCCAGGTGTGCGTGCTCCAGGTGTGGGCCTCCAGGTGTGCGTGCTCCAGGTGTGCATGCTCCAGGTGTGCATGCTCCAGGTGTGCGTGCTCCAGGTGTGCGTGCTCCAGGTGTGGGCCTCCAGGTGTGCGTGCTCCAGGTGTGCATGCTCCAGGTGTGCATGCTCCAGGTGTGCATGCTCCAGGTGTGCATGCTCCAGGTGTGCGTGCTCCAGGTGTGCGTGCTCCAGGTGTGCATGCTCCAGGTGTGGGCCTCCAGGTGTGCATGCTCCAGGTGTGGGCCTCCAGGTGTGCGTGCTCCAGGTGTGCATGCTCCAGGTGTGCATGCTCCAGGTGTGCATGCTCCAGGTGTGCATGCTCCAGGTGTGCGTGCTCCAGGTGTGCGTGCTCCAGGTGTGCATGCTCCAGGTGTGGGCCTCCAGGTGTGCATGCTCCAGGTGTGGGCCTCCAGGTGACCGTGTGTCTGTGCTTTCTCTCTGTCTCTGCAGGAAACCCGCTTCTTCTCAACTCCTCCATGCAGCCCGACCTCACAGTGGGACGGACATACAGCACGCCGCTCTGCTTCCAGGACGACGCCAACAAAGAGCTCTTTGACCCCCTGCCGGACATCAAGGTCAAAGTTCAGAGCTCCTTCATGGTTTCCCTCGGGGTGGCCGAGCGGGCGGAGTTCCACACCAAAGCCGCCGCCGAGACCTTCCCGCGGGACATGAGCCGGGACTACAGCGGCACCGCGGAGCGACGCAAGAAGGGCCTACTCACCCTCAACGGGCCCGTCAGCACCGGCAAGCAGCAGCTGAGGACCAACGGCGTGTTCGGACATCCCGGAGGACGCCTGGTGGTGCCGAACTCCGGTGAGCTGAAGTAGATAATAAGATAATCTTGCGTTTTGTCTGCACACAAAGAAAAGTGCTTCAGTGAACTCTTCTCAGCTTTATGCAATAAGAGTATAAAATATAAATATAAAATAAATCTAGTGACCAAATAAAATCAGAGGATAAACATTAAATAAACATTAGAATAATCAAAGGAGACAATATTGAAACTTCAAATAAAGTAGCTGTAATGCTGTATTTTCTGCCAGAAGCCCCCCCCCCAGAGTTCAGGATGACTGAGGGAATAAGAGAGGACTGTTCTTCATCTCTTCACAGTCTGCTATGTATATACATATATATATATATACATATATATATGTATGAGAGAGGAGGCAAGAGATAAGACGAGAGAGAAGAGAGAGAGAGAGAGATAGAGAGAGAGAGAGAGATGGAGAGTAGATATAGAGACAGAAGAGAGAGAGAGTAGAGAGAGCTAGAGAAGAGAGAGAGAGAGGAGAAGGGAGAGACAGAGAAGAGAGGAAAGAGAATGAGATAGGAGAGGAAGATAAGAGAGTAGGAGGACAGAATAATAGAGAGAGAGAATATAGACTAGAGATATGTATATATAGATATTATACATATATGATAGATATCGATATAGATAGATATATATAGATAGTAGGAGAGATAGAGGGAGAGAAAGAGGTATAGAAATAGATATATATATATATATATATATATATTAGATTACCATTTATATATATAAATATGTACATATTATATATATATATATTATATATGTATATGTTATACATATAGAGATATATACATATATATATATATATATATATATGTATATATATGTATATATATATATAATATAATATATATATGGTATATGTATATATATTATGTATATATATATATATACTATATACATATATATATATATATAATATATATGTATATGATATATATATATATATATATATATACATATATATATATATATGTATATATATATATGTGGCCGTTGCCAAGGCAGGTGTCTGTTTGTATTCCACCGTATCCTCGATGCCAGGACTGGGGCACGCTGTCATCGCGTCCCGACAACACAACTGGAGCGATTAGAGGAGTTTGCGTGGAGCAATATATTTGTCACCAGGTCAACGGTGTCTGCGAACCACTGCACTTACAGTCCTCTCCTGTGGTCCTCGTGTAGGCAGCCGGGAGGTGAAGTGAAATCAGCCTCCTGCCGCCGTCTTGCAGGCGGAGGGTCTGAGCGAGTCACTGCTGTCGAGTGCAGCACTCACTGCCTGTGTGCAGGCAGCACTACTCATTAGAGCGAGCACACGGCCGTGTGCAACACTTGACTGCAGATTACTGAAGTACAGAAGTTCAGCTCACCGTAATTATCATACGTGTCTGCGGCCGAGAGGCGTGTGCATGTGTTTCAGGGAGGAAGTTCTTTGTAACATGCTCTTTCCACACGTTCATGAAGAAGTTAAACTCCACGACTTTTTGTTTAGAATAAAAACAGCTGTGGCCGGAGCGCGTGCTGCAGCTTTCCATAGGCAGCTCCTCGCCGCAGGATGCAGGATGCAGGATGCAGGATGCAGGACGCAGCTCCTCGATGCAGCAGCAGGACGCAGCTCCTCGATGCAGCAGCAGGACGCAGCTCCTCGCCGCAGGATGCAGGACGCAGCTCCTCGCCGCAGGATGCAGGACGCAGCTCCTCGATGCAGCAGCAGGACGCAGCTCCTCGATGCAGCAGCAGGATGCAGCTCCTCGATGCAGCAGCAGGACGCAGCTCCTCGATGCAGCAGCAGGACGCAGCTCCTCGATGCAGCAACATGACGCAGCTCCTCGCCGCAGGATGCAGGACGCAGCTCCTCGCCGCAGGATGCAGGACGCAGCTCCTCGATGCAGCAGCAGGACGCAGCTCCTCGATGCAGCAGCAGGAGCAGCTCCTCGATGCAGCAGCAGACGCAGCTCCTCGATGCAGCAGCAGGACGCAGCTCCTTGATGCAGCAACATGACGCAGCTCCTCGCCGCAGGATGCAGGACGCAGCTCCTCGATGCAGCAACATGACGCAGCTCCTTGCCGCAGGATGCAGGACGCAGCTCCTCGATGCAGCAGCAGGACGCAGCTCCTCGCCGCAGCAGCATGACGCAGCTCCTCGCCGCAGGATACAGCTCCTCGCCGCAGGACACAGCTCCTCGCCGCAGGATGCAGGACGCAGCTCCTTGCCGCAGGACGCAGCAGCAGGACTCAGATTTCTACTTCTGTCCTGATTCAATGGAGATTTTAATTCAGCAGCAACATCTCGTTCCAGAAACAATGTCCTTACTCCGGATGATCCACACGCCACACTCTGAACATTTTAGAATGGAACTACTTTCTACCAAAGAAATAGTCCCTACATAAGTACAGGAGAAGAAAACGCATCCAAACCAGCCAGAGAAACACTGTCCAGCCTGGCAACATGAAGGCTACAAAACACCCATAATGCAACACTCTTTCTTTTCTTAATGTTATAATTACATAATATATAACACAACCCCAGC
>NC_041363.1:651912-669412 GCF_900634415.1 Cottoperca gobio
TTAGTAGTTTTAATATTAGTAGTATTAATATTAGTAGTATTAATATTAGTAGTTTTAATATTAGTAGTTGTAATATTAGTAGTATTAATAGTATTAGTATTAATATTAGTAGTTTTAATATTAGTAGTATTAATATTAGTAGTTTTAATATTAGTAGTATTAATATTAGTAGTTTTAATATTAGTAGTTTTAATATTAGTAGTATTAATATTAGTAGTATTAATATTAGTAGTATTAATATTAGTTGTTGTAATTTTAGTAGTATTAATATTAGTGGTATTAATATTAGTAGTATTAATATTAGTAGTATTAATATTAGTGGTTCTAATATTAGTAGTATTAATCTAGTAGTATTAATATTAGTAGTTGTAATATTAGTAGTATTAATATTAGTAGTATTAATATTAGTAGTTTTAATATTAGTGGTATTAATATTAGTAGTTTTAATATTAGTGGTATTAATATTAGTAGTTTTAATATTAGTAGTTGTAATATTAGTAGTATTAATATTTGTAGTATTAATATTAGTAGTATTAATTATTGGAGTTTTAATATTAGTAGTATTAATATTAGTAGTTTTAACATTAGTAGTATTAATATTAGTAGTTTTAATATTAGTAGTATTAATATTAGTAGTTTTAATATTAGTAGTATTAATATTAGTAGTTTTAATATTAGTAGTATTAATATTAGTAGTATTAATATTAGTAGTATTAATATTAGTAGTATTAATATTAGTTGTTGTAATTTTAGTAGTATTAATATTAGTAGTATTAATATTAGTAGTTTTAATATTAGTAGTTGTAATATTAGTAGTATTAATAGTATTAGTATTAATATTAGTAGTTTTAATATTAGTAGTATTAATATTAGTAGTTTTAATATTAGTAGTATTAATATTTGTAGTATTAATATTAGTAGTATTAATTATTGGAGTATTAATATTAGTAGTATTAATATTAGTAGTTTTAATATTAGTAGTTGTAATATTAGTAGTATTAATATTAGTAGTATTAATATTAGTTGTTGTAATTTTAGTAGTTTTAATATTAGTAGTTTTAATATTAGTGGTATTAATATTAGTAGTTTTAATATTAGTAGTTGTAATATTAGTAGTATTAATATTTGTAGTATTAATATTAGTAGTATTAATTATTGGAGTTTTAATATTAGTAGTATTAATATTAGTAGTTTTAACATTAGTAGTATTAATATTAGTAGTATTAATATTAGTGGTATTAATATTAGTAGTTTTAATATTAGTAGTATTAATATTAGTAGTATTAATATTAGTAGTATTAATATTAGTTGTTGTAATTTTAGTAGTATTAATATTAGTGGTATTAATATTATTAGTATTAATATTAGTAGTTGTAATATTAGTAGTATTAATAGTATTAGTATTATAATTAGTAGTATTAATATTATTAGTTTTATTATTAGTAGTATTAATATTAGTAGTTTTAATATTAGTAGTTGTAATATTAGTAGTATTAATAGTATTAGTATTAATATTAGTAGTTTTAATATTAGTAGTATTAATATTAGTAGTTTTAATATTAGTAGTATTAATATTAGTAGTTTTAATATTAGTAGTTTTAATATTAGTAGTATTAATATTAGTAGTATTAATATTAGTAGTATTAATATTAGTTGTTGTAATTTTAGTAGTATTAATATTAGTGGTATTAATATTAGTAGTATTAATATTAGTAGTTGTAATATTAGTAGTGTTAATATTAGTTGTTGTAATTTTAGTAGTATTAATATTAGTGGTATTAATATTAGTAGTATTAATATTAGTAGTTGTAATATTAGTAGTGTTAATATTAGTAGTATTAATATTAGTAGTATAATATTAGTAGTATTAATATTAGTAGTTGTAATATTCGTAGTATTAATATTAGTAGTATTAATATTAGTAGTATTAATATTAGTAGTTGTAATATTAGTAGTATTAATATTAGTAGTATTAACATTGGTAGTATTAACATTAGTAGTTTTAATATTAGTAGTATTAATATTAGTAGTTTTAATATTAGTAGTATTAATATTAGTAGTTGTAATATTAGTAGTGTTAATATTAGTAGTATTAATATTAGTAGTATTAATATTAGTAGTATTAATATTAGTAGTTGTAATATTAGTAGTATTAATATTAGTAGTATTAATATTAGTAGTATTAATATTAGTAGTTGTAATATTAGTAGTATTAATATTAGTAGTATTAACATTGGTAGTATTAACATTAGTAGTTTTAATATTAGTAGTATTAATATTAGTAGTTGTAATATTAGTAGTGTTAATATTAGTAGTATTAATATTAGTAGTATTAATATTAGTATTAATATTAGTAGTTGTAATATTAGTAGTATTAATATTAGTAGTATTAATATTAGTAGTTGTAATATTAGTAGTATTAATATTAGTAGTATTAACATTGGTAGTATTAACATTAGTAGTTTTAATATTAGTAGTATTAATATTAGTAGTTTTAATATTAGTAGTATTAATATTAGTAGTTGTAATATTAGTAGTTGTAATATTAGTAGTATTAATATTAGTAGTATTAATATTAGTAGTTTTAATATTAGTAGTTTTAATATTAGTAGTATTAATATTAGTAGTATTAATATTAGTAGTATTAATATTATATATTTATCTGTAATTTCCAACTTTGATACATACATATATTTTATTATATTTCAGTAAACGTTTTCTGATTGGCTCCAGTTTACTTTGTTGCTCCTCATTTCCCTGTTGTCTTGATATTTTCAATGTATTTTTAATGTACATTAATAATATTAATAATAATAATAATAATAATAATAATAATAATAATAATAATAATAATAATAATAATAATAATAATATTAAACATCACAGTCATATCACACAAAGGGAATAATAGTGGGCTCTTATTGTGAAACATCTACAGGAAGTGCTGCATTTTATTAACAGCAGTTAAACAGAAATTAAAAATATTAGAAGCAAATGTAAAAGTTTGAACAGTATCCTGTTAACAAGAGAAACTCAGAGCATATTATGGGCTGTTTATTTAATTGCCAGCTGTTACTTGAGAATGTAAAACGTTTTAAAATGTTAATTCTACATGTTTCTATAAAAGTCATAGACACAGTCCACATGTTTTATTTAAAGGTGCACAATATGTTTAATGAACCACAGTCGTGTATATCTGTGTGTATAACAGAAAACTCTTCTCTGAACATCTTAATCGTGGCTGATTGGATTTCCATTCTTCCCCGTACTCGCAGAAATAATCACTTCATGGAAACTCCAACTTTAGCTTTTGATTTGTAAAGACACGTCTGCATTGGACTGATGGTGAGGCTCACAGAGCTTCCACAACTGAAGAGAATGAATACTTCTTTGATTGTAATATGGTCTGCACATTAGATTGTGTACAAGACTAAGAGATCATTACATCCTCTGAGAAGCAACAGAATTACCTTTAATTACCTACATTAATGTACTTTTAATGTGGAAAGTTGTTGAGATATCGTGAGTTTAATAAAGTGTAAACAGATGGCCGACTGCCCGGCATTGATTCACATTGTTATCCCTTAGGCGCCGTCACAAAATCAACCCTGACATGTTCTATTACTTTATTCTGAAGGCGACACCGCCTACGAAAACTTTAAAATCTAAAGTTTGTTTTAAAGGGACGGAGATTAAACTGGACATTGATTTTCAGCATGGTCATCATCTTTTCCATTTTCTGTTGAAATAGAGCCATGACTCTGCTAACACACACACACACACACACACACACACACACACACACACACACACACACACACACACACACACACACACACACACCTCTGTCCTTTATTGACTTCATCAAAACAAGTGGAGCAGACTTTGCAGAGTGAACAATTGCCTGCGAGACGTTCAGGGTCCTCTGCTGAACTCATTACTAAGTAGAGAAGCTCTGAGCACGCCAACGGTGTGTGAGTGTGTGTGAATGTTTATCACCACAGATGAGCCTCTGACTCTGTATGAATGTGTGTGTGAATGCTGACATGTGTTGTAAAGCGCTTTGAGTGACCGCAGTGCAGTTACCATTTTACGTGACAAATAAAACAACGTTGACAGCAGGTTTCACACGGGACACTGACAGCGGTCTCCCGCTCGGGAAAGTCCCGTGTTTTTGGAGCCACCTTTACACTTCCTGGTTCACAGTTACGTGGATTACGTACGAGTCCGTAGGTAAAGCTACGCCCAGTGTCTGAGAACATCTTACACAGTAAGTGTGTTCTCCATACGGTTGAAGAATCACAGTTTGCAACACAAATACACAATAATACCTGAAGTTGTCCGAACTGTTTGTTCGCCGATTGCACAGATACTTCAAGCATTTGTTGAACTTGCTCCCTGATTTGTGGCGTAACTTTTAGTTACAGAGCAGCACACTTCATGTTTCAAGTGATTAGCCTGGTCGCTCACAGTCGATGTGCTGCGAGCACCACGGTACAGATGAAGCGGCATCAAAGTTAGCTGTCATGATGATGGTTTTATAAATCAAGGCACAGAGCCTGCTGATGTCTTTTTAAACAGATCGGTGATTAGTTTAAGTTATTGTTAATGTTCTCTCAATCACGTAACTTTGTCAGTCCCTGATTACTGAAGTTGTTTTGATGAATGCGTTGCCGTTAAGAGGAGACGACAGCAGAATATAGATGTTATGGATGATCAAAGCACGAAGCTTCACCTCTAGATGCCGGTTTGATTAATGTCTCAGGCGCCACACGAGGTGTCTGCATCAACTTGAAAATGGACAAAAGCACAGTGGGACAAACACTGGGTTACAAGCAAATAAAGGTGGAGCTAATGGAGCGTGCTAATGTGTGCATTTATTAAGCCTCCTCTCCCGGACTAATCTGCCACTTTGCCCGGGTCCCCGAGGAGCGAGTCATTGCTCACTTTAAATAATGCAGCTCATCTCCAGAAGCTGCCGGTCAGAGCCCGTTACTATGATTACAAGTGGAGCAGAGAGCGAGCCGTGGACACTTCTTTAAGGTTGCAGGAGCAGATTACCTGCTGCTTCAGTGTCCGGCACCACATTAAATATGTGATCAGGATCAGCCATGTTGGCTCAGGCACCGACAGCTCCCTGCGGACCCGTCAGGAGCAGGGAGGTTGTTGACATATCAGAAAAACAGAGCGCGAGCTAAGTGACATAGAGAGGGAGCGGCATCATCCATCCATCCATCCATCGTCTACCGCTTATCCGGGTCGGGTCGCGGGGGCAGCAGCTCCAGTAAGGAACCCCAATCTTCCCTTCTCCGGGCCACATCCTCCAGCTCCGACTGGGGGATCCTGAGGCGTTCCCAGTGAGGAGATATAATCTCTCCACCGAGTCCTGGGTCTTCCCCGGGGTCTCCTCCCAGCTGGACGTGCCTGGAACACCTCCCTAGGGAGGCGCCCAGGTGGCATCCTTACTAGATGCCCGAACCACCTCAACTGGCTCCTTTCAACGTAATGCAGCTTTTAATTCAGATATAAAACTGTAGTAACTTACGTAACATAAGTGTCTGTACAAGAAGCATCACAAGTACACAATCATTGAAAGTGTGAGAGCGTGGCTGGATCCTACACCACTAGATCACTACACAACACCATTACATCACAAGGCTTTCCTCTTCATTCTCGCTAGTTTTAAGTCGTAGTGGACGTTAAACCTGAATAAAATCGCTCCTCAATCTTTACAACTCAACCCTCAGATCTTTGTTGACTGAGAGTTTAGAAATCTTTGTTTCTATCCTGTGATCCTGTCTCAGGCTTTTCATGCCTTTATGATAGTGAAGTGCAGATTGTGAAAGGGGAACTACATACAGCAAACTCCACAGGTTGGACTTGAACCAGTGGCTGCTGTGGCAAGGACTCAGCCTTTGTATATGGGACACCTGTGCTACCGGTTGAGCTACCGCGACCCCCATGTCTCACCTTTTTATAAAAACCAACAGCTGCTGCTGCCACCATCACGTGTTTGTTGTAAGTCTCTTTTAATGAGCTCAAATCACAGGGACTCCTTCACCTGCGCTGGAACACAATAACATGACCTCGAAGAGCTTTTTATGTCGAGATATTAAACATAATGGTTCTGGAATCATAAATGAATAAATGTGAAATATGGAAAGTCAAGTGAAGATCAGAGTCTCCAGTCTTAACAAGGCTTCTTTTTATCACAGTTTATGGATCATGTTAATGAGATAAACAAAGATAACATTAAGTATTTCAGTCCTGCAGTGATTCTTTTTCACCTCTGTCTCTTTCTCTGTGTGTCACGTTGTGTGTAGTGTCCAAACCCTGGACGACTGTGAGATCCTCCTGGGCCCAGAGGTGACGTACGGTCCCCCGGGCCTGGACCTCCTCTGCCCAGTGGCCATGACCATCGCTCACTGCGCTGAGGTAGACACGGAGAACTGGAACATCCAGCTCAAGAGGAAAACCCAGGACGGCAAATGGGAGGTGAGAGCTGCAGACCCACACGTGTCCAGTACAGTACAGATCCGCTGGGCTCAGACATGACGAGTCGCTCTGTTGTCTTTGTCCACATGTGGATCTTTTTCTGTAGCTAGACGTCAACAGGAAGGAAGTAAAGCCACCAAACTGTTTCCAGTGCTACACCTCAGGACTAAACTGTGAAGCACATTGGCATGCATAGAAAGACCCGTCACAGCATTAAAGTAAAAAAGTATGGATGCTGCTGTGATGTCACCATATGACTTAAAACACTGAGGCTCAGATCCAAGCAAGCACGACATGTTTCAGGTTAGCCTAGCTTAGCACAAACACTGGGAGTGGAGGGAAACTGCTAGCCTGGCTGCGTCAGATTCATAATGTTGTCGATCTGACATTAATCATTTCTTCCACTTATGATTGTTAAACACATTTCTGAGGACCAAAACAAATGAGAAATAAACATCAGCTCATCCGTTGGTTGTCAGTATTTAAATGGAAGCTCTTCCCACCCACTGCCCACCTGCCTCACTGCAGATGAGCTGCTAAGATGAGGGACGTCCATGAACTGTCTATAACATCTGGATCTGTGGTGACAGAAGGAAGTAAATCAAAGAAATAGCCACATGCAAATATCTCAACCCTCTGCAGGCTTCTGTTGCCGTAAACCTTAAAGCTGCACCAATACATATGTTTTATATTAACAACGGATGAAATGATCATGTTTAGTGTGAAACTGCTTGTAGTGACAATATACAGTCGTTCATCTTATAAAATGTGAACTCTGCAGGCTCAGAACAATGCTCTGATGTTTGTCTGACTGGATTATGTCACGTGTCAGACTAAGCATAGTTAACAGTATGTTCTCTCTGCCAGTACGACAGCTCGATGTCATTTAACATCAAGTGATGTTAAATATATATATATATAGTTTCTTTATAGCAGTCAGCGTAGGACAGTGAGTTTTGCAGGTTAAAGTCATGTTGCTGTACATGGGTTGTTGACTCTGTTATCTCCCTCTGTTTGCTGACCTATATATATGTGCTGTTTGTGGTAAAAGGTCCTGTTAGTGAGCCTGATGTCAGCTGAGTTATGTGTGAGCCATAAAGGACTGTGGGGCTTTGTGGGTGAGCTCATTGATCCTGCCTTCTGCTGCTCTCTGTGGGCTCAGAGGGGACATAAGACCACATGAAGGCAACACTGCCGGTCCGGCAAGGGGACAATAAAGAAACAATTACAGCGTGTAATGGCCAGGAAGAGGCATGGCTGCTGTCTGTCAGTGGGGGGGTGGTGTGTGTGTCGGGGGGTTAAAGGAACCGTTAGACAAGGGCAGTATCGATTAGTGGATCAGGAAAGACGGCACGGTGAATTTAGATGTGAGGCAATCAGGAGGAGAGGCACAACTCTTCATTTACATCTCCCAACACACACACACACACACACACACACACACACACACACACACACACACACACACACACACACACACACACACACAGTCAACGAAGCAGATCAACACACACAATAGCTTGTTTCTTGTTAGCTTCGCTCTGATGCTGTAGAGCAGGACACATTGTATTTCTGCAGCTCTTTATTTGTATGTGTTCCAACAATGTCAGCGTTTGTTGTTTTTTCTTCCCTCCAGCAAAGACGATTGTGTTTTCTGGTCTGCATTAAGTCCCAAGAGCTTAATCCCAAACTCCAAGACATAACAAGCCCAGTCGTTGTCGTCACCTCGCATTATTTTCTCGTAACCAGCAAGATGATAACAAGACAAGAGAAGAAGGGGGAGCGAATAATGAAGAGAATATTCATTCAGGCGCTAATTTAAATATAAATCTAACGTAAATCTGACGTAAGATTTTGGAAAGCCTAGCATGGGTCAGAATAATGAACAGCACAGGTTTGCCTCTGGCTGTTGTGGTGGTTGTCAGCGCTGCAAAGAGCTTGTTATTTAGAAGAAGAACAGACCGATGTTGCCTGCTTTCTACATGGTCTGCTTTTGTTCTGAATAATGTTTTTCTAAACGGTGGAGATGGCTGATATAAAGAATATTCAAGAGCTGCAGCGGCCTCTGCATGCACCACTGTGAAACCACAAGCACAGACACAATGGACCTTCATCTTCTATTGGGTGGTAAGAAGCTTTGGTTTGATGCTTAAAACTATTTCAGTCCTGGTCCTTGCAATGATCTTTTTCCCAGTTAGTTGTCCAGTACAAAATGCTCAGAGCAGACACCTTTGTTTTGATTATGTGTTGACAACATGTAGCCATAGCTTTACTTGGTGATCTTACAGCAGCAAGACTATTAACTATTACTATACAACCATATAATCTAAATGCATCACCCGTGATCATTTCTAAAAGCGTTGCCCAGTCGCTTGTCTTTTGTAACCTTATAACACAAAATCTATTTAGAGATTAAGGATAGAAACTGTTGTAACAAATACAATCCTATTTGCTTACTTACTTAAGTTACTAACTTATTGTAGCGTATCAACTCAATCAATGGTACGTGCCGATGTGTATACGGTTGAATCATCTGCATACAGTTAAATATGGACTTATTTAACATGTTTTGATTGGATCATCTGTACTGAAGCTGCCATAAGAAAGGATGTGTGTGCAGTATAGGGTACCAGGGGATGTAAACTTGTTATTGTTGCTAACCAAGTCGAGCCCAAAGGCCCTGTAGCTGGCTGACCCTCAGAGCGCCTCCGTACGTAACGCTCAGACGGGAGATTGTAAGTGGATGCCACAGAAACTGAATCTTATTTGTTCTGTCTTCTTCCATGTCCATCTCTGTAAGATTAGACTCTCTTCAGGTCATTCAGTCAGAGATTAATGTTGTTTTGAAGAGCTATTTCGTCGACATCTTGTTTGCTTACGGAGGTGACACCATTTTCTGTCAGTCTGTATGTGTTCTCCCTTCTGCTTGGAGTTGAATCTCATGTTTACCTAACCTTGCCTTTTAAAAGCACTCTAGCTTTGCTATTGTGTGACAAAAGAAAATATCTCTTTTCAGTGTAAGAGGGCAATTTCTCAAGATGTGAAAGTGTTACGAATGAGGGAGGGAGACCAGAGGGGATGTGAATGAATACAAGATTTATGTCGCTTTGAGATTTCACAGAGATCCTCGGAGCTTCTTGCTTAGAAATAATGACTTCCCATTGAGGTCGCCCCTTAAGTTAGAGCCGAGGTTTTCACGACGCATAATATGTGCAAATGCACAGTGCCATTAAAAAAGTCTTATTTCAGCTGTGATTAGAATACACACTACCCACAGAAGACTCCTCTGCACTTCCACACACACTATATTGTTATTCAGTGCCATATTGCAGTGTGTTAAGCTGTGCGGAAAGCATAAGTACAAAATGCATAAACATAAAGTATTCACAGCAGGAATCCAAACACTTGATATGAATGTGGCAGAACACAGTGGTAATATTTCTCACTTTATGTTGTATCTCATTGAGCGATGCAGGGCCTGATTATAATGTACGAGCTGATAAAATGTATTTGCCAGCAGAGAATAAATTGGGCCAAGTGTATTGTGGGTATTTGAAAAGGGAAAGACATTATTGTGAATTCTAGGATTTAGGTTATTTAAGGTTTTTCCAAAGTGTGTTGGGATAACGAGATAAGTCGATGATTATAAAAGGTGCAGCTGTGGCGGTCGTGTCTCTGAGGCAGCCCAGCAGAGAGGGAACAGGTGGAGGTGCTGTCTTGCAGGGCGTGATGTCTGGGAACATGAATTTTGATTGCCTCTCTGCGAGGTAATTTGTGATTATTTGTGCGGGAGTAAATACTGCTCCTCAGGCTGTGCTTTTAGCATGCTGTTTGGTCTCGCGGCTCCTCATTAAATTATATAATCGCATGTAGTTCATGGATTCTACCTGCTTGCAACATACTGCGTGACAATATTGTGAGATGGTTTTATAATGACAGGGAGACATTTGAAGCTCACGTTTTGGCTCCCAAACATACTCAAAAACAAATGTTTGGCGCAACAAAACTAATAATGCAACAATCTTTTTGAGTTATGACAACTAATGACATTCTGTTCAACCAACAACCTACATGGAATTAGGGGAATTCACTTTTCCTCTAAAGAATTAAGGTATTTTTAATTGTCACGTTCTTAATAATTGGTAGTTTAAACACAAGTTTTTAAGTTTCCACATTATTTAAAATAATAGTTTTAATGTTATTTACTTAATTAACATAATTTAGAAAACAAGTTTTTAACCTAAAAAAGTGAAGTTGCTCTAATTAGATGTTTTTTTGATGTAGCCTTTGAAAGCCAATTAATTAAGTTACTAGAAGTTGAATTTTGTTTTAAATCAATATTAAGTTTTTATTAAGTATTATGTCAACACACATGTGTTTAATTAGGTAATAGTGTACATTATATTACTAGTCATACAGTATATTACATCATTGGTGACGCATCATTTATGATTTCCGTCCCTAAAATGAGCTCGACAGAGAAGTTGAAACAGAATTTGTTCCAATGAGCTGCAAAAACACATATTTGAGTTTCCTTCTGATATTTTCTGTGGCGCGTCATTACTTGGTAAATGGAAGCTCCTCGTCCTGCTGGCTTTGTTGTGAAGTCTTCTGCTGATTGAAAGGAAAGGAAAAGGAAAACTGAAAGACGGGACATAAAAGATTCTTCGTTCCAGTTGGAAATAATGTAGTGCTTCCCGGCTGCAGTTGTCCCCTCATAAATAAAACACTCTGTATTGTTCATAATGACTATTTTGTGTTCGGCTAAAACCATCAGTCATGTAGGAAATGCTTTTTCACATTCTCCGGAGACTGCTTACAACCTGTGTGGGGTTTTGCTTTGTGATTTAAACCAGTGTTGTGTTACCTCCACCATCATTCAACAGCAGTGTACCAGAACTCAATCCATAATGTGTTCTACTGTTTGCAGAATCATTTGCACATATTTCTAGTCTTATCTGGAGCTCTGGGCTTGAATATTTAGTTGTACTATAGACCTCAGCAGCAGTGTGCTGGGGAGTCTCACACTGTGTAAGAGAAGGTCTGAATAACTGTGTGTTGTTGTTATTATTATTGGAGGTTGATCCCAGCTTATTGAAATAAAATGTTTTAATCAGTTGATTGTACTAAGTTCCCTTTAAGGAATTTAAATGAGATGAAGCTTGAAGTGTTCCTGAAGAGTTGATTGGATGGAAAGAGAAGAATTCAAATTGTATTCAATGAATTTGGAGATAAACGTTACAGACGTAAACATGTGCGTGATAAGCCTTCGGGCGTACGTATTATAATATATATTATAAAACGGACATGTCAAATCAAGCAATCTGATTGGTTCTTAGCCGTGGTATAGTGAGCGTATATCACGGGTAGAATTGTCGTCACTTTTCACAAGTCAGTATCCCTCTGAGAGAAAGCTACACCGTTACAGCTGTTACATGACGTCCGTTAAGAAACAAAGCTTTGCTCTGGAGGAGTGGATCCATCAGTGCCTATCTCCAGAGAAGAAACCCTCAAAGACCACGTGCAGAGCTACGTGCAGAGCAGCTGTTAGTGTTGTTGCATAGCAACCACCTCGCACTATGTTCTGTGCAGAAGGCAACGGAGGGACTATTTTAAACACCATTATTTAACCAACGCGTCCTCATAGCTAAACAACAGAATAGGTCGTTTGCTTGCGTTTTCTTAAGAAAAGTTAATCGCTCTTTCAAACTGTGTTCTTTCATTATTATGCTATTCTATTATGATTATATCATAAAATGGTTTTAAAATTACAATAATATCGCATTATTTCTGGAACACTATATCGTCCATCAACCGTAACTATGGTGACAGGCCTAGATACAATGTTACAGGGATGTTACCATAACGACAGATGTCCCAGAGTATTTATTATTGTGTTACTTTGTAACGGACGGGAAACGACGTCGGACAGAAACCCCTTAACGAGGTTAGGGTTACAGCCGGCCGACTTTTACCCCAGATCCTGCACACTGACCTCACACTGCATGTTACACTGACGAGACGTTTCTTACATCGATTATTTCCTCACCACTAACTCGTACTGTGCCTTCATGAGAACATTCTCTGTGTTTGCAGGAAGTGATGTCAGTGGAGGAGGAGTCCACTTCCTGTTACTGCCTGATGGACTCGACCAGCTGCCACCTGCTTCTGGCTCAGCCGGGCTCGTACGCCCTGGTGGGCGAGCCCCTGACGCAGGCTGCCGTCAAGAGGCTGAAGCTGGCTGTGTTTGGGACCATGGAGGCCGGCTCCATGAGCTACAGCCTGCGGGTGTACTGTGTGGACGACACACCGCGCGCCTTTCAGGTGGGGGAGGACGCTGGTCTGGTGTTAATCCAACAAAGCTTAAATCATGATTATTTCCATAAACAGGAACTGTGCTGTGTTACATAAGCAAAGTGCAACAGCAAGAAACAACCAGATATAATGAAGTAAACAGTACATATATAATAAATCAGTAAGTAAACAGTAAAGATATAATGAATCAATAAGTTAACAGTAAAGATATAATGAATCAATAAGTTAACAGTAAAGATATAATGAATCAATAAGTAAACAGTAAAGATATAATGAATCAATAAGTAAACAGTAAAGATATAATGAATCAGTAAGTTAACAGTAAAGATATAATGAATCAGTAAGTAAACAGTAAAGCTATAATGAATCAATAAGTAAACAGTAAAGAAAAGATATAATGAATCAATAAGTAAACAGTAAAGATATAATGAATCAGTAAGTAAACAGTAAAGATATAATGAATCAGTAAGTAAACAGTAAAGATATAATGAATCAGTAAGTAAACAGTAAAGAAAGATATAATGAATCAGTAAGTAAACAGTAAAGATATAATGAATCAGTAAGTAAACAGTAAAGAAAAGATATAATGAATCAGTAAGTTAACAGTAAAGATATAATAAATCAGTAAGTAAACAGTAAAGATATAATGAATCAATAAGTTAACAGTAAAGATATAATGAATCAATAAGTTAACAGTAAAGATATAATGAATCAATAAGTTAACAGTAAAGATATAATGAATCAATAAGTAAACAGTAAAGATATAATGAATCAATAAGTTAACAGTAAAGATATAATGAATCAATAAGTTAACAGTAAAGATATAATGAATCAGTAAGTAAACAGTAAAGATATAATGAATCAGTAAGTAAACAGTAAAGAAAAGATATAATGAATCAGTAAGTTAACAGTAAAGATATAATAAATCAGTAAGTAAACAGTAAAGATATAATGAATCAATAAGTTAACAGTAAAGATATAATGAATCAATAAGTTAACAGTAAAGATATAATGAATCAATAAGTTAACAGTAAAGATATAATGAATCAATAAGTAAACAGTAAAGATATAATGAATCAATAAGTAAACAGTAAAGATATAATGAATCAGTAAGTTAACAGTAAAGATATAATGAATCAGTAAGTAAACAGTAAAGCTATAATGAATCAATAAGTAAACAGTAAAGAAAAGATATAATGAATCAATAAGTAAACAGTAAAGATATAATGAATCAGTAAGTAAACAGTAAAGATATAATGAATCAGTAAGTAAACAGTAAAGATATAATGAATCAGTAAGTAAACAGTAAAGAAAAGATATAATGAATCAGTAAGTAAACAGTAAAGATATAATGAATCAGTAAGTAAACAGTAAAGAAAAGATATAATGAATCAGTAAGTTAACAGTAAAGATATAATGAATCAGTAAGTAAACAGTAAAGATATAATGAATCAATAAGTTAACAGTAAAGATATAATGAATCAATAAGTTAACAGTAAAGATATAATGAATCAATAAGTAAACAGTAAAGATATAATGAATCAATAAGTTAACAGTAAAGATATAATGAATCAATAAGTAAACAGTAAAGATATAATGAATCAGTAAGTAAAC
This sequence comes from Cottoperca gobio, assembly GCF_900634415.1. NCBI lineage: Eukaryota > Metazoa > Chordata > Actinopteri > Perciformes > Bovichtidae > Cottoperca > Cottoperca gobio. The sequence continues at coordinate 666,337 of NC_041363.1, forward strand.
AGTAAAGATATAATGAATCAGTAAGTAAACAGTAAAGATATAATGAATCAGTAAGTAAACAGTAAAGAAAAGATATAATGAATCAGTAAGTAAACAGTAAAGATATAATGAATCAGTAAGTAAACAGTAAAGAAAAGATATAATGAATCAGTAAGTTAACAGTAAAGATATAATGAATCAGTAAGTAAACAGTAAAGATATAATGAATCAATAAGTTAACAGTAAAGATATAATGAATCAATAAGTTAACAGTAAAGATATAATGAATCAATAAGTTAACAGTAAAGATATAATGAATCAATAAGTAAACAGTAAAGATATAATGAATCAATAAGTTAACAGTAAGATATAATGAATCAATAAGTTAACAGTAAAGATATAATGAATCAGTAAGTAAACAGTAAGGATATAATGAATCAGTAAGTAAACAGTAAAGAAAAGATATAATGAATCAGTAAGTTAACAGTAAAGATATAATAAATCAGTAAGTAAACAGTAAAGATATAATGAATCAATAAGTTAACAGTAAAGATATAATGAATCAATAAGTTAACAGTAAAGATATAATGAATCAATAAGTTAACAGTAAAGATATAATGAATCAATAAGTAAACAGTAAAGATATAATGAATCAATAAGTAAATAGTAAAGATCTACTCAGCTCTACTCAGCATTTTAGCTTCTTTTAGCTCATTGTTTCACTTGTGCAGCTTCCTTCTCATGATGCTTGTTATTAATCTGATAACGTGTGTGTCTTCTACCTGCTGTCAGATACTAATATCGGACTGATGTCAGGTCTGCTGGATGTGTAAATAGACAAATGATAACATGTTCGGTATTTGAACCAGTTTTGAGATCAGCGTCTCTGAAGTTGAATGGTGACGAGGATTTGGTTTGTGGAGCTCAAAATTCCACCTGTTCTTCAAGACAGAGTCGTCCTCAGTCTGGATAATCCAAAGTGCACACTTGCACATCCCTTAGTCCCTATATACACTGTTAACTGTGAGGTTAGTGGATCATCCAGAAAGAGCAGCACATCATGTCTCAAAAGACATTTTGAATGTCATTCTTTAAAGCCGTGAGCTCCACATAATAAGTTTCATCTGCAGAGACAGAAATCTAAATATGAGCACATTTAAAACAAAAAGTCCATCTTGTCTCGAGCTGCTGTCGGCTGAAGAGCGACTTTAATGTTTGTTTGTAAGACAGACGGAGAGCTTTTTCTCCCCAAACGTCAGAATTCAAATCGGCAAATTCAGCATTCTTTGTTCAGCGATGCGCCTCCTTCACTCTATTAGGGAGAACAAACTGTGGGTCGTGGCCTAGATGGAGTGTGTGTGTGGTTTTATGGCGAGGCAGCAGAGACCTCAGCGTGCGACTGACTGCAGATTCATCAGCGCTGTGGAACAATGCTGCAGAGCTGAGAGTGTAGCAGCCGGACTGTTCCACAGGTTGGAATAGACTGAGACAAAGGCTGGCGTGCTGTAATCACTGCCATTCAAATGTTAACCAATCATCCTGCTTTTTAATCCTGTTTGACTTGATTATCCTTCAGCGACCTGGAGGGTTTTAAAGCATTGAGATCTCATCAGTGAACATCAGGGAAATCAAGCTTCCCGTGCTCCCCGGAGACAGCAGACTAACCGAGGAGCCCGGCAAGCCTCGTGACTGACTCTGCCTCCGACCGCCTTCCTGTCATGTCGCAGCCGTCAGCGACAGCTGGCTTTAAAATGCATTCTGGATTTGGTTTATGAATTTCCAGCCTGCCGAGCAGATGCCAGACTTTTGCTGGTCCCCTGGGCTCCTGTCTGTTAGCAGCACATCTCTGCTGTGTGTTTTCACAATCACAGACTGGATCCTGGATCAACAGGAAGTCTGATGCAACACAAACAGTCCTGTGAGGGAGACGCGTCCCTCAGCTGAGACCAAGCCAGGGTCCTGATTGGCAGGTTTCTGATCTGTTCTCTGATACTGCACAATGCTGCTGTCTCCTTTAACCCCTGAGCAGCTTCGTCTTCTTCATTTTTAAATGTCCGTCGTTCTGGCTGTGTGACAAAGGTTTAGTGTGTTGGAAGTACGTGTTTACTATGAGACAGTCAGAGCCTTAAGAACACACTGTCTCCATTAAAACCCAATAACAGCAGAATGTTTGATCCCACATCCATCATAACATCTGCTGTCTATGACGTCAGCTTTCATCTGGAGCTTCAATCAATGTTGTTAATCTTAACCCCTAACATTTAGTTATTTAGTTATATTTACAGAAAAGAATTTAAACATTTCTGCAATTTTTCCTTCATAAAAAGCAACAGTGGCATTTAAAGGGTTTGAATTCTTAAAATAAATGAATATTTGGTAGATCAGGACTGAACTCAGTAAAAGTGGAAAATAATATTAATATATATTATTTGTTTGGCAGTTTTGATGCAGATATTTTTTATTCAGAGTAACTTTAACATTGAGGGACATGATTAAAAGAGTTCCTCTTCAACAAGTCACATTTTCTGAATATATATATATATATGTATTTATATATATATATATATATATATATATATATATATATATATATATATATGTTACAACAGAGGGCTGAAATAATCTCGTCCAGCAGGAAGTCTGATCCCAGGTCAGCGTTCAGTCTGACCTGAAATACATCAGTATTCTGCTGGCAGACGGTTCCTTCCACTAAATGCTCCCAGAAAACACTTCTCACCTCGACCTTTAGCCTTCAGCTTCAGCAGAGCATCAGGTGTTCAATGTCCTGAATTCTAACATCCAACTCAAATATCACATTTTGTGATTCCACTGTTGAAACCATTTTGTTCATCTGCAAAACATCAAAGATCAGAAGACAACAGAAAACAGAAGACTTCACGGATGGCATCATGTAGCTTCAAATGTGTCAACATCTATATCCAGGCTAAGCTACATGCTAGGCTAGCTACATGCTAGGCTAGCTACATGCTAGAAAATGCATGAAAATACCAAGAAAAACTAGAAAGTACTACTTAGTATTACTTCAAGTACTCGTCGCCTCCTGCAGGACACAACCAGGGTTGCATGTTGATAGGAG